>NC_056748.1:607768135-608005635 GCF_019279795.1 Protopterus annectens
ACAGACAAATCAGTGAGACTAGACATTAGAGTTTCATATTCCAGACTTCTTGAAGAAAGTTGGATCCACCCCACCCTTGTGTCGATTGTGCTAAAAGTAAAATATAAAAAAAAAATCTATAGTCTGCTGTGGGTAGCGTTTACTGCTGTTACTGCCCACAGTTTTATATGGCTACCTGCCACAATTAAAAAAAGTTACCAACAAAACAACTTTACAATTCTCATATGTCTCTAGTCAAATGACTACTTTGACTAGAGATTGCCAGGAAAGCACAGTAATCAGTTGTTAAAGGCAACCAAATGCAGATACTTAGACTGTACACTTCTCTGTAGTCTGTGTAATAGAGACTGCCAAGTCAGCACTGTGATCGGTTGCTAAGGACAAACGATCGTTAGAGCTTATACTACACAGTAATAGGATACAGGTTGGCTTCCCATGTCCTATTACTATGATCAGAAAAGAAATGAAATTGCTGGCTACTGCACACATTTATTGATTCACTGATTCTTAGCATATATAAGGCAGAGTTAGTCCTTATCATCACTCACCTTCATAGATCATCTCCTATCTCCAGGAGGTGCAAATAATAAGTCAGGATGGGGATGAATTTATGGGTGCCCATGTAATCGTCAAGGTTTGCCTTAAATGAAGCAAGGGTATTACTCTGCTTTTTGTGCAACGTATTCCCGAGATAGGGAAGCATTGCATAATAAAGTTGTCCCTCTAGGATGTCTTGTTTGTTAATGGAGATTCAAGTCTAGTTTTAGTATTTGTGGAACCATTTGTTTTGTGGAGATGTATGAGATCAAGGTGGTTTGAATCATCAATAACACAGAATGGCAGACAATAAGAGTACAGGAGTCTATACAAGACAGAATATAGAGATAGAGGTTCAAGCCTGCCTTGGTAAATGAGGACCTCTAGTCTAGTAATCTTTTCAGTTAGGACCCTCTTGGGTCTTTGTAGCTGTGTGATGCGTTTGGATAGGTGCATACATAAAGAGACATTTTATTGTATAACTGGTTTGATCAACATAGAGTATAAAGGAAATGTAACTTATTTTTGACTTACCTTGGCTAGGCAGAAGAATTTCCTGACTGTTGCTGCTACTTGGTGGGCAAAAGATAGGAAATATATGATTCTGGAATGGGGTGCCAGCTATAATGTAAGCTGCTGTCATGTCTTATTTACCAAATGTGACAATACTATCTGCATTCAGTGTAAATCTATTTCCTAATACACCACTGATTTGTCTGGTTCAGCCCTTGCTGGTATCAGCTGCTCTGAGTGAATGACAACACCAGCTTGTAGTCATTGGCAAACTTAGTTAGCAATATGTCCTGGCTAGTGGTTTGGAAAGCCAACAAGTAAGGAAAACCTATTGCACATAAAAGTAAATATAACTCTCAGAATGCCAAAAATGTCCTTGCTAAACTAAAGAAAGAACTCTGGACCCTGGTCAAATCAACCAAAGCCATATATGAGGTAGAAATAGCCACCCTGTGGAGAATAGCCACAATGCCTTCTTTAACTATGTTAAAAATGTCAGAAACAAAGCTCAGCAGTGTGCCAAGCTAATAGTAAATGATGTCACATTCTCTGACCAAGGGAACATAGTCAATCTACTAAAGGGCAATTTTAGCTCAAACTTCACACCCTCTCCCCTCCAATATTTTCAGATCACACACACACACACACGCACACACACACACACACACACACACACACACACACACACACACACACTCAAATCACCCAAGAACAAGTTTACAAGGTGCTCTCTAAGGTCAAAAACACTATGTCTATGGGGCCAAATAACATACCATGCTGCCTACTGATCAGCCTGAAAAATGGCTTGTCTGATCTCCTGTTAAAGTAATTCAATATCACCCTCATAATAGCAGCCTTTATGTTGGATGAACAAAGAACAGCAACAGTCATTCCCTTGCATAAAGGTGAGGCTATCAATGGACCTCTGTAATTACAGATCCATAATCCTGAACAGTCTCATCCATAAGGCTATGGAAAGGATCATTATATAGGCATCATTATTTAGGTAACCTAGACACTGTCTATCCAACCCAGTTTGGATTTGTCAAAGGCAGGCTCTCCCTACTTAACTTGGTCAACCTCTTCAAAAAGGTTAATGAAGCAATGGATGAGGGTAAAACAGGGCAAATCACTTATCTAGACCTTACAAAGGCATTCACTATCATCTCACACGTGGGTACCTTAGATAAACTCTCACAGCTAAATGTCAATCCTTATGTAACATTTTGAGAAGCAAATTGTCTCACAAATGACCCAGATATTTAGGGAGTGTGGCTATATTTCCACTGAAAGATCTTTCACTAGCGAGTATCCCAGGATTTAGTCTTTGAGTCACTCCTCTTTAGCATTTACTTCTCAGAGTTCAAAGCTAATGTTAAGGGTATTGGCCACATTAATGGCATCGAGGAATAAAACCCTAACTATGTACTAGTCAGCATGGGTTCAATTAATAGCTCATGTGACTAACAGAGCAGCAAGGTGGGATAAGGTGCCCATTCCAGGTGGGATTGCATTGACTGATTGTCCAAGGAGGTCCAAAAGAAAAACAAAAAAAGTTAATGTTAAGGGTTTGTGGCCAAACAAGTTTACAATCATCCACAAACTTGGTGCCGTCATAAACTCCACACAGGGCTCCAAGAGCCTTCAAGAGGGTCTATCCTAAACAAATAGCTAGCGTAAAACCACAAAGTACAACAAAATGTCAACAAGTACGTAATCATATCCTTCAACAAGCATGACTCCCCTAGTGACTGTCACATAGACAACACATCCCAAAAATGAATCTCATAATTAGGGATCTGTGGACCAATGTCAACAATGAATTGTCCTTTGATAACCACTTTCCACTGTACTCTGCACTCATTAGGCTGATCATTTAATATAATGACCCTTTCATTATGTACCTGTCCAAACACTTTTCACATCTGGAATGACCACAATGCTTTCTCGTTAAAAAAAAATCAAGGACTTATATAATAAAATTTATGCAGACCAGCTTAAAGCCTCGTCCCACTTCTCAGGATCTTACCAGTTACTGAGAGGCAATCTCTGTTTTGCGTATAATGCTTCAACAGAGCCTTTTCTGTCAGACCTATTACACATTTGCAAGTCCAATGGAATCACAAACACCCACTCAAGGGATTTTACTCTCTATTTGAAAAGTAAATACAGCATGTTGAATGAATAGATATGTATCTCGGAGAATAACACTTCTGTGGGATTATCTTCCACTCCACATAGACTGAAGTACTTATATGCTATTCAAATGTAATTTGAATGAATGGATGAGTAACCACAAATTTACCCCTGTCCCCTCATGGATTGGGGAAACCAGCAAATGTCCCTACGTATCCTTGTTCAGCCATCTCTGGGTTATTTGTATGCAAAATATAAGGGCTAAAAACTACCATGGAAATTTAAGGCTAGGCTTCTTAAGATCCTCACAGATCAATACCTAGTAAGTACCTACGAACGTATGAATACCTCTACCCATTTTTTGCTTTCTGAGGTGGCATCTGCTAGTTTAACTATCAGCCAGTTTATTTTACAACATAAAGATTTGCATTTATTACTGCTTGTTAGTAGCCTTCTAATTTAATGCCTTCTGCACTTGTTTTTTAGTCATTTGTTAATTTCATTGCATTTAATTAAACTGTATTTGCCGTAATATTGATACGCGTGTGCTAGCCTGCACTGCATTTGAATTGTATTTACTGCTGTTTTAGCTGCTTCTCTGTAAAAAAAAAAAAAAAAAAAAAAAAAAAAAAATTCCTAGCTTGTTTCCTGCCTTTCCTGTAACTTGTCTAGTCCAGATACAGACTTGCTGTATCCAGGACTGTTTGTAAGCTCCTGAGCCCCCCAAGCCTTTCTGTGTTGGAGGGAAGCCTTCTAGCTTATCAGTGGGAGTGGTAAGCACTAGGTAGCCTATCGACCACAGGAGGAGAGGTTTCTGTCCCAGAAATTATAGTTTATTGGCCGTTTGGGAAACTTTTCCATCTCTTTCAATGTTCTGATTCAAAAGCCTGTGTTTGTGCTTGTTTCCTGCCTTTCCTGTTACTAATCTAGTCCAGGTACAGATTTGCTGTATCCAGGACTCTTTGTAAGCTTCTGAGCCCCCCCAAGCCTTTCTGTGTTGGAGGGAAGGCTTCTAGCTTATCAGTGGGAGAGGTAAGCATCAGGTAGCCTATCTACCATGGGAAGAGTGGGTTTCTGGCCCAGAAATTGTAGTTTATTGGCCATTTAGGCAGTTTTCCATCTCTTTCAACTTGCTGGCTTAAAAGCCTCCATTTGCACTTGTTCCCCACCTTTCCTGTAACTAGTCTAGTCCAGGTACAGATTTGCTGTATCCAGGACTCTTTGTAAGCTTCTGAGCCCCCCAAGCCTTTCTGTGTTGGAGGGAAGCCCTCTAGCTTATCAGTGGGAGTAGTAAGCATTAGGTAGCCTATCTATCACAAGAGGAGTGGTTCCTGGCCCAGAAATTGTAGCTACTGGCCATTTGGGCAGTTTTTTCCCATCTCTTTCAACTTTCTGGTTTAAAAGCCGCACTTGTTTCCCACCTTTCCTGTTACTAGCCTAGTCCAGATACAGAGTTGCTGTATCCAGGGCTGTTGGTAAGCTTTTGAGGCCTGCAAGCCTTTCTGTGTTGGAGGGAAGTCTTCTAGCTTATCAGTGGGAGTGGTAAGGACTAGGTAGCCTATCTACCACAAGGGGAGTGGTTCTGGCCCAAAAATTGTAGTTTATTGGCCGTTTGGGCAGTTTTTTCCATCTCTCTCTCAACTTTCTGGTTTTAAAGGCCGTGTTTGCACTTGATCCCCACCTTTCCCGTAACTAGTCTAGTCCAGGTACAGATTTGCTGTATCCAGGACTGTTTGTAAGCTTCTGAGCCCCCCAAGCCTTTGCATTGGAGTGCAGCCTTCTAGCTTATCAGTGGGTGTGGTAAGTACTAGGTAACCTGTCTACCACAAGAGGAGTGGTTCTTGGCCTAGGAATTGTTGTTTATTGATCATTCGGGAAGTTGCCCATCTCTTTCAACTTCCTGGTTTAAAAGACCACATCTGCACTTGTTTCCCATCTTTCCTTGAACTAACCTACTGGAAAGCACTAGAAAGCCTTAAACTGATACAAGCCTCCTAGCTTAAAAGAGAGACTTTGGAGTGACTGAATATCAGTTTTCTGTATTTTCTTGCTGTACTTAACTGTTTTCCACCTAAATGCTAATTTTCCAGCACTTATTGTGATTTAAAAGCTTGTTTCTTTCACATGTACTTATTTGACTGCCTGCACTTTTAAAAAGTTGTTTTTTGTTTAAATAAATTATTTAACTGTTGTAGACCACACACTAAAGTGCGATAGCCTTTTCTGATTGCTTGTAGTCGTTTAAAGCTGTTTTAAGTGTACGTTTTACTGTTTTTACCTTATCTTTTCAAAAAACAAATGTCTTGTTTCCAGCCTTTCTAAGCTATTATAGTCCAGTTTTCAGGCTAGTGCTGAATTCAGGGCTGTGTTACAAGTTTCTGAGTTGCCCATACCTTACTTGGATAGAGGGAAGTTTCTCTGTTCACCTGTGAGAGAGGGGAACTTTGAGCAGCCATCTGTCCCTGGAGGAGTGGTTCTAGCCCAGAAGTTAGTAGTTTAAAAAACGCCTTTGCATGGTTTTGTGCGGCGGGCAGCAGCGGTTGGCTAGGGTTAAATTATTCCCGGGTCCACTAAGTCTCCTCTTCAGTTTTTCACTTGAAACTACTCTAACTCTCAACCTAAGCACTCAAAAAACATCCTACAATCCAGCACTTGCTCAGACCTAATAGCAAGCACTAATACACCCCGACACTTGACTGCCCAACAGGGCAAGGCTCTTTATCCACCCCTCACCAACCAAGCGACTAAGCAGCTCATCCTACTATTCAGGTATGAACAAAGGGCAACTTCAGGTGTACTCTCCAGTCCAGCTGGTGAATCTGGGTATCCTGAGGCAATGTTACAACTGCTTCATGTACAGAGACAGCCCTCTCCTCCTACCACAAAACACTAACATATGGGAGAGATGCAATTATACAGCCAAACTGGAGGCTAAGGTCTCTCCACCCAAGACTGGAACAGACAGTGATAAGGAGAAGGCTAACACTTGCACCACACCTCCAGCCTCACACAGACCTACTAAACCAGCACTGGCAAAAAATACACATAAATACACAAAATCATACTCGGAGGCTCTAAATAAAAACCTGCAAAAGCATCAGAGAGCTCCAAAGCAGACACTCACAAAACCTGCACCTCCCGTCACAAACCAGACAACACATAAAACACAAAATCAATGTGCCACACAATCACAGCCCTTAAGGCAAAATAACATACCTAACACACTAGTAATAGGTGACAATAGTCAGGCACACTGATGCCCCACTCACTAGGCTGGACAAGGAGAAGGTTACTGTTAACTGCCTGTCAGAAGCCAGAATCCACCACATAACACAAGCACTCAGGTCACTCCAGAACAAGTACAAATACGACTCTGTCATTGTTTATGTTGGTGTGAATGACCTGAGACGTACCTCCCTGGACTACATGAAAAGAGACATGGAAGAGCTCTCTGATCATGTAGCCCAGGCGGGTATGACCCTAACCCTGAGTAGCATCCTGCCCTCACCAAGAATGATACCTCAGTATAAAGAAAAAATGGTCAATTTCAACAATTGGCTAAGCTTCTGGTGTCATTCAAAGGAGATCCAGTGTCTGTCAGCCTGGGATGACATGCTCAACAAGCCACGTTGCTTCACAAGAGACGGCTTGCACCTGTCACCCCTTGGCTTTTGAATACTGGCCAAGGCTCTTGCTGCCCCCATAGTGCCTTTTTTAGGCAAGGCTCAAAATTCAAACCCACCTCCATAAACAGCACAAGTAAAAAACATGAGGGTTATGCTACTCAAAGCCAGGAGTTTAAATCTCAAAATGCATGCACTCAAAGCACTCCTAAGTATGGAGAATGTCGACATCTGTGCAGTAACTGAAACCTCGTTCAAGGCTCCAGAGAGCACACCAGCACTACTGGGCTACAACTCATACCACACATTTCGGCCACAGAAGACGGACCGAAACACAAAAGGAGGGGGTGTATCCATATTCATCTAGGATACCCACACCTCCAGGTTAGTGGTGCAGCATGATACCTCTGAGATCATTCATGTGCAACTAACATCGGGCAAATCTGCAATGCAATTTGTGGCCTGCTACAGATCACCCTCAATGACCCAGGACCACCACTCCACCATTCTGGAGACACTGGAAAACATGAAGATCCTACCGAACACCCTGATATTGGGTGATTTCAATTACCCTACCATTAACTGGGAAAACTACTTGAGTACAAACTCCCAGGTTCAGCGCTTCCTGGAATTTAACAACTCAAATGCCCCGGATCAGCTGGTAAACTCCCCTACCAGAGGCCACAACATATTGGACCTGGTCATCACCAACATGGGTGACAGGTGTTCCGTACCGGAGGTCAACCCGTCACTGGTTAGATCAGACCATAAACTAATCACCCTGGATGTCCACACCCCACCAGCACCCCCAACCAAGGAAACCACAGTGAAAAACTTTTCTAAAGCAAACTTCACCTTACTTAAGGCAGAGGTGGTAAGTTTCACAGCCCCCACACTAAAGGAGAATACTGCCCAAGATGCAGAATCTTTTACAATTGCACTCTATGAGCACCTACAAGGATGCATGGATCATGCCATCCCTAGCAAAACCAAGATTCACTCCCCTAAGAGAAGGAAACCAGTCTGGTGGACCCCTGCCATAAACAGGTTATACAACAAAAGGAGGAAACTAGTTCAGAAAAAAAGCAAATCCCAAGAAGGAAAGACATCCCTGATCAGTATCAGTAAGAAACTAAGGTCCTTCATAAAATCATTCAAGGCTAACCTCAAAAGGAAAATAGCCAAGGATTCAAAAGATAACCACAAAGCCTTCTTTAGTTATGTCAAGAATCTAAGTGGTAACTCACACATATGCTCTGAGCTAGTGCAAAATAGCACAAAATATACTGAACCTACTGATATTGCCAACATCCTGGCAGATAGATTCAGTGCAAACGTCACCTCCCTCTCACCTTCAAAAGGGCCCACAACAATACCGGAAAAGTCTAGTGTTCTGGAAATCACAGAAGCACAGGTGAAAACTGCCCTTTCAAAAGCCAAAAACATAGCATCAATGGGGCCAGATGGTGTCCCAGGCTGTGTCTTGCACGAACAACAGAACGAACTACGCCCCCCACCTAAATACGCTGTTCAACTTCAGCCTCTCCACAGGCTACATGCCCATAGAATGGTGCACAGCAACGGTTATTCTGCTCCACAAAGGATGGGCCACAACTGACCCTGGTAACTATCGCCCCATAAACCTGACTAGCCTGGTCTGCAAGGCTATGGAGCGCATCATCATGGAACTCATTAACAAAGACATTGGGAACCTCCAAACACTTGACCCGACCCAGTTCGGCTTTGTTAAGGGCAGAGCATGCCTACTAAACCTGGTTGACTACTTCGAGACAGTCTCCAAGGCCATAGATGAGGGAAAGGTGGTTCACACAGCCTACCTTGATCTCGCCAAGGCATTCAACACCATTCCTCACTCGGGTATTATAGAAAAACTCACCAACCTGAACATAAACCCCTACGTCACAAGATGGGTTGCCAACTGGCTTACAGACAGAACTCACACGGTAAGAATAGCGGGCTCCAGGTCCAACTCTAAACCAGTCACAAGTGGTGTCCCGCAAGGCTCAGTTCTGGGACCCCTACTGTTCAGCATATTTTTCTCAGAAGTATAGGCAAACACAGGAGGACTATGGCTAACCAAGTTCACCAATGACTTCAAACTGGGAGCCATAATTGACTCTCCGGCTGACATGGACATCCTTCAAAAAGGCCTTACTGAGACAGACACCTGGTGTCAAAGTCATGGCCTCAAGCTAAATTCCAAAAAATGCATAGTCATCCCATTTGGGAAAAACAAAACACCCACGAATTACCACATAGGTGGCAGCCCCCTTAATACAGAAGAGGTAATAAGAGATCTGGGGACCCAGGTAGATAGTAATCTCTCCTTTGACAATCCTATTGCCAAAGTAGTTAGGAAATCCTTCTATGTGGCCCATCTAATTACTAAGGGGTTTGCATCTAGAAATAAAGAGATTATAGTGCCCCTCTACTCATCACTCATCAGACCCATCATAGAGTGCAATGCCCCATTTGGGATGTACCTCACAAGACACTTCCAACAGCTGGAAAGACCACAAAAGCACCTCACCAAGAGGATTACTGGCCTCAAACATATGTCCTATGCAGCCCGACTGAAAAAACTCTAGCTGTACTCAGTGGCATATCACTTACTCAGAGGTGATCTCTGCCTGACTTACAAAGCCATGTCCAACTCAGAATTGATGGACATGCTCCACCTAAAGAAATCCAAGTCACTGCGAGCCATGCGCTCTAGTGAGCTAAACCTCACCACAACAATAAATAGAACATGCTGGAAGGATAGATTCCCATCACAGAGACTCCCCATGCTTTGGAACAAAATTCCTAACTACATTAGGCAGAGCCCCTCACTAACCCTCTTCAAGAGAAGCCTTGACGAGTGCATGGGTAACAGAAAATACACTTCATTGGCTCTGCTTGACAGAGGCTCAGTTAATTAATCAATGGGGCAGCAAAAGCCGACACACTCTGGCTAGGCTTATAAATGCCCTCGGGCCAATAGCCTAGTACCTACCTATGAACCTATGAACCTATTTAGGTATTTAAGCTTTCGTGCAATATCAGCATGGGGAATAGCGTCAAAGCCTTGGCTAGATCCAGGTTCATTGTATCAATTCCATGGCTTTTATCTACAAATTCAGCGACTTTCTTGAAAATGCTTACTAAGTCAAATAGCCATTGTTTCCTTTTTCCAAAAAATATCATTGGAGGTCTAGAATATTATATTTTTTATATTGAAGCTTATGAAATCAGGTATAAATTAATACACTGAATGTCTTTACAAACTACACTTATTAGCCTGATGGGTCTAAAGTTACTGGAATCTAAGGTGCTGCCCTTTTATGAGGGGGATATAACGATAGGCATTTTCAATGACTCAGGAACATACCCTATGATTGTGCTTAAGCTGAATAGTTTTAGTAGTTGAAGGATTTCTTATTATCTTCGACTGCAAATGCTAATTTTAATGTGTGTTCCACTATGGGCTTCCTTATGGTAACTGTCAGATTCTTGCTGAGCTTTTTGACATAGTCTCTAATGCAGGTAGAGTTTGTGTTATTGTAGGCCTTAATTAGCTTTTTTTCTTGTATTACATAGTTTATTAATACTGCATTCCACTAAACCCAGTTTATTTGGTGCTGATTGTGAAAGCTTGGTTTATGATGCTTCTTGAATTGGAGTAAAATTCATTGGCATAAGTGACAACTGAAGCTACATGGGGGCTGAAAATTTTGCATATAAATTTTGAGAGCTCATCATACAGTTTTAATAAGTTAATCTTTTAAAAGTCCATTAATTTAGAGGAGCTCATTGTGATGTGTTCAGATGTATTAATGTTGTTAGACTAACCATAGGTAGAGTGTTTGATGGTACTGTATGTGCTGGCTTAGCTTTCCTGAGTCATAGGATGCATGTTACTTTGTGGAACACTTTCATATTATCGTATTGAGGTTTGTTTTTGTTACATATTGTTGTCTGTGTGACTGGACCTGTGAGACTAATTGCCATGATGCAGCACACAGGCTGGTTGCTGAAAACTGGCACTGGTGTGGTCAAAACTCTCGAACTGGCTACTGTGATTTGGCACAGACACTTGGTGATGAATACCAGCATGGGTGTCAGTGGACATCTGTTAGACTGCCTACCATGATATAGCATAGAGGCTTGCCACAGTACTGCCTTGTTAGTGAAGTCTGCTGGCTTTCCACAGACACATCTTGTAGTGCAACACTGTAACCAAAAGTCAGCCAACATGATGTGGCCAAAGAGATAATGTACTACATTGCCAGCTCATGGCCTATACATTTTATGGGGAGGAGTGAAATATGGTTGTATAACAATGTAATTCAGTGCTCTGGCATAATAGGGTCATAGGATGGCACTATGCTACTGGCCCTAGGTCCTATACAAGCCTAGCCATAACAATTCCCTGGATATTTCTTCCCACAATATTTACTTCCCTGGACCCCTATCTAGCAGGGAGAACAGCCCTTGCAGGTCTTGAACCCAGAACCCTGCATACCACAGCCTATGCAATTTACCAGTAAGCCCCCTCGGCTGCCTGTACCTTTTACAGAGGTGGGGAGGGGGCTGAAATAAAGCTCCTCTGTGTACAATTTGTGAATTTCTGGCTACATTCTTGATTAATGCCTGTTATTTTTGTCTTGTCACTCGTTAAATTTTTTATTTTCTGGTAAGTCACTGAAGATTGCAGTGAGTCAGTCAGTAATGTTAGTCATTAGAGATTCATGTTTTATTTATAAAAAAATGCATATGGCTTGATAACCTGTTGTTATATTAACTTTTTAAGTGAATTAGAGTGATAATTAAAATCGTCTGTGACTGTGGGCCTTTCTCCCCCCATTATTTTTGGCTTTCTCCAGAATTCATGAGTAAAAAAGTTGAGAAGTATAGGAGAAGAAGACAGAGATTCAATACAATCACCTTATTTTTGAAAAGACAGTAGCCCTGTAGCTTGCCTTATTATTGTTGTCCGATATTTAAGACATGTTGGAAAATAAATCTGTTTTTGTTTCTTAGTTATTTTGGTGTGTCATATTGCTGTCTCCTATAGAAATACTTGTTTGTGGAGCATGCCCTGTGGCAGGTGTCATAAGTGGATACACTGAGGCTGGCTGTAACTCATATCTTTCTTTAGTAGCTTGCTGAGGATTGCTGATACTAATAATGACAGACGTCTCAGTTACACACTTAATAATTTTCAGATAATGGATGCTAATGTAAAACCTGTTAATTCTAGTCAGTTTCTAAGTGGATAACAGAGGAGGAATATTTCATATGTGTCAGTGATTATGGGCCTTTGTCCCCTCCTTAACTGGTTAAGTTTTTTTTGGGGGGGTGTTAAGGGCAAAGCAAAGCAATTAATCATGCAGCAACAACTTCATCAGCTTTGTTTTTTATTTTTGTACCACTTTTGGTGATTATAGGTGATCACCAGAAGTAGTTATTAGTTATTAGAGGGCAGTTTGTGCATGAAATCAAGGGGCAGTTAGGATAATTGCAATCAAGTGATTTTTGCTGTAGCTTTGTTTGGGTGACATGCTGAGCATAGCATAGTACCTGAAAGCTCAAAAACTGAAACAAAATACTTTTTTTCACATCTTCTGCACAAATCCAAATAGATGTGTGGGCAGTGATTACATTGCAAACTGCCTTTAACATCATGTACTTGTATCTATTTTTTTAATGTTTAAAGATGTCTGTGTGGAGGTGATGTATCCAGTAGATGAAGAGAAATAGATTACAGTGACTGTTATTTCTGTCCTATAGTTGCAAGTGAAGAAGATTACTGTGGCTGTCATTTCACAACTTTTGGCACTCACACATGAGAAGTGATTGCCAGAAGTGCATGTGTGTATGTGAAGGTGAGTAGGCCATGCATCAAGAGAAATGGCAATTATATGAGTTGTGCAAAACAGTCGTTAACATAGCTAGTTTGGTGAAGAGGGAGTTTGGGCAATGGTTTCTTGTAGTGAGTAGGGGGGACAATCTGTGGATTCACCTATCTTGGCTCCCCTTCCCATAAATTATGTGGCCCTAGAGAATGGTTATATTTGACTATTGCACAAAAGGTAGGGTGCAGGTGATGAATGCAAGCAAAGAAAAGTTTTAGGATCACTTCTGATTGTTTAGTGATATGGTCTGTTGCGGGGACAGAATTTGTCAAAGGAGCTACATGAACATTATTTTATATGATTCCTTTACAGTCAGAAGTACAGTACCTTCTCAAAAGTGGTTCAGACAAGTGGGACAGCAAGTGTATGTTTTCTACCAAAGTACCTTTTTATAAGTTCTATATGTGTTTATTATGAGCTTTCTTCGTGGATCTAACATATGACTTCTTAGATACAGGTAGCAAAGCCAGAGTTTCAGAAGGATTTGTTGTCACAGTCTAGTACTGTTTTGCTTCCATCTGAGGGCTATATGAGCTCTGTAGAAAAAGCTGTATAAAACTAATTTCCAGAATATATATGTACTAAGTTTGCAGTGTCTTAGAAGTGAACATAGTACTAATATAATATAATATATATAGTTTCTCCAGAAAATGTGTATGCATTAGTTGTAATATGCTGTGGCTACAATGCCATGTTTTCCAGCTGCTAAAGCTATGGAGTCCATTTCTGAGGCATGTGTACTGGAAGCCCCATGGTTATAATTGCAATCCTATGTTTTTGTAGACAACTATCATTTTATTACCTAAAAGTTTTGGGATAATCTCAAAGGGAGATAGAGATTGAGCTTTTGGCTTGAGCTAATGTGCCTTTACAGCCAATCTGATATTTTGATATTGCGTGTTTTGCTGTGGTGAACTTCTGCTCTGTACACTAAGTAAAATAATGTCCTTCTTTACTTATTGTCAGTACATTTGAAGTAAAACTCCTCTATATTTAATTTTAGTTGTAGTATGGTGTGGGCACAATGCCGTGCTTACAAATGGCTGAAGTAATGAGGTGAAATGTAGAGGTGTGTTGCACTAAGAAGCTCTAAGGTTATAACTACAGTTTTAGGCATTCTTCCTAAATGAACATTCTGTTGTTGTTACCTGAAAGTTCTATAATGAAATCTAAAAAGGAAGACATAAGTATAACCTTCCAGAGATAGGTTCCAGTCTCTTTAGTTCATGAGTCTTTAGTGCCACAGTCTTAACATTTTGTGTTATACTTGTTTTTATTGTGAGTATTATAGTGAACTTGCATTAGTGGCCTAAAATACTTCTTTACTGAGGTACCAATACATTACATTTTGTCATTGGACTTGTAACCCAGTTTAGATTCATTTGTAGTAAACTTCATTATAAAAAGACAAAATTGTATATGTGACTTTTCAGCTAGAACCACTATCTAAGTACATTTTGTAGCTAAAGGTCATGATTAAGTAGTATTCTGAATAAATTGCTGTAATATTTTGTGTGGTTACAGAGAAATAGTTCTTTATTACTAGGTACCACTATGAGTCTTATGTAGTCAGTTGGATGCTCTGGTTTTGCTATTTATTCCACAAAAAATATAAAGTTTGTATTTTTTTAACCTGACAAACAGCATGTATCTCAGTCTTATCATTCATGTGTCCTTATGCAATATGAACCAAAGATAATATTTTATAGGTAAAAATATTTTCTGTCATTTTTATGTTATAGTAAAATACACATTCTAGATGCTTTGAAAAATGTGTACATATTTCAGATTGTGTTGTCTGCTTCTCATATATTTTGGTAAAAATATATTAATAAATATTTGCCTTTTTTTACATTGAGTACCCCTGTTGCACCTCCACACCTGTCTTCAGCAGTTTCTGGCACCTCTACTTATTATCTAATATATTTCAGGTTCCTGAATTGATTACCAGAACCTATGGAGAATTTCTCAGGTTGAAGCAGTTGCATACATAGTTCATGGTGCAGAAGGATATAAAATTAGAAAATACAGTCTTTGTCAAGTGCCTGTTATCTTTTTGTCTTGTTTTATTTGTTTTGATGTTTGAAAAAGATGCTGACTAATCAATTACTTTTTGCATTAAGCTGCAGTTACATGACTCTAATGAAAGTACCACAGTAAAGTACCTAATATGAAAATTTGAAAAAACAACTTTAACCTTGTAAAATTAAATGACAGTTAATGCTTATGTACAGAAGTTTGTAAATGGCACCTAATCCCCGAACCATCTCCTCACAAATGATTGCAAGCCATTGTATGCATCACTAAACTATCATCAGCAGTGCAACTCCCTTTGTAACAAACTCCATAACTGGTAAGAAAACTATCCACCAAATACTGGCAATATTTATTAATTTATTTCCTTTTGTTGATCAGGTTAGTTCTGCTAGGCACAAAGACTTATTTTCAAGGATGGCATAATATGGAATTTGTACTAACTAGGGTGTCAAAGTGTCAGGACACAACAGAAATTTCTAAATCCTTTTCTGGGGAGGAGTTACTGTGGTATATCCTGCAGAAAGGAGTGAATCTATTTAGTTTATAGGGTTACTTACATAACACATTTAAAACAGAAAGCAATGAAGGAGAAAACTCAACTAAAATACCTAGTGAGCAAACTGGAGTGGAATTTATAATGGTTAAGGAATCATTATTGTGTTTGGTATCCATAAGGAAGGACTTTCCATTGAAACTATGTTGGAACTAGATTATGTAATGGAGTCCTAGGCTGTAAAGCCAGAAATAACATGGTATATTGTAATGCAGAATATTGTAATGATGGTAAACAATGCACCTTCATAGATGACAATAAGAATATCCAAAGAAACACTCAAAACTAGGATATAATACAAAGATGTTCCAAAAACATATAATATAAAAGTCCCAAAATTCTAAAAAGGCAAACTTATGGTCAAATACATGGTTATAAGTACTGTGCAAACCATGGCTGTTGAACAAGGGAGCTCAGCAGGGTAGCTAACCTATAAGCAAAAAATATACATAATATGTTATTTTTCTGGGAAGCAGGTGAATTTGCTCACTTAAAACTGCCAGTTTTCTGACTCCATGATACACAAGAATGGATCCTTAACTATGACCCAAGTTTGATTACTGGCAAGGTAGCTGAAAAGCAGGATTGGGAGATGGGAGTGAGTGATTTATATCAGCTCACCCATCTTGGGAGGAGGACTGTGATTTCCTACTCATGACAGGGCATTTCCTAATGGAGATTAGGGAATATAGACTGGTAGCATGCGGGCTCCTGATCATTTGCTCATAGAATGGGCTTCAGTGAGTGTCATCATGACCAGTGGTAGACACAGTACCACATGTGCCCTGTCCCATTTAGGGTTTCCCCTCACTGGCATGTCTAATAAAATCCCTGGTCCTGGCCACATATATGATGCCTGTATCCCACTACTTGCCCTCAGCAAACATGAGGATAGCAAACTCACTCAGGGGTTTCCAAAAGGTCATCTCTACTTGCAGGAGGACCCACCTGTCATAAGGGTAGAGTGGGACCTCACTATCCATTTGAGCAGGGAATAGAAAGGATTTGGGGGCAAAGGCAGATGTCAACAGAGAAAAGTAGGGAGCCAAAAAACTGTCAGTTAAAGAGCAGATGAAATATAAATGTAGAGAAGAAATCATATTATGTAACAAAATATATTACATGATTGAAGAAATGTGGCAGCATGTTTGTACTTTGGGAAAAATTAAATAATATCTTTTATGGCTGCAGTATCATTAGTAATGTCATGAGGCTTTTCTTGCTATGCCATAATACATTATATTTCCTTTTGGTGATTGGCCTTGCAATCAGTCGTATACATATATGGTATGTTGTCTGGCCATTTCTACTGAGGATCAGTATCTCACCGGGCAGCTTCTCTGCCTACCTGATTTAATAACTGTGGAGTAGTGCTGCTTCTGGAGAAACATGTTCCTTACTCCTTAAAAGGTCAAGGTGTCCATTGACTGTTCAAGCTGAGCCACACCAGCCATCTTTCTGAATTCTATGATCCTTATAATTCTGGGTCTCCAAAGTCACAGGCAAACACCCTAGCATTAAACAGATATGCTGGCAATCTTTACAGTTTTTCAGCAATTTTTCTGTAGTCATAAAATAAACAAATTATGCTCACAAGTGGATGCAGATCTGTAGATTAAATATTCCAATTTATATTTTGAATTACTAAAATACTCAGTTCACCTTTGTCTAAATATAGTTAGTCAGAATTTATTCATGTCAACAGAAAACGAAATAGAATGGAAGCACCAGTGCCATAGCTCCATGTCAGACATCAGACACCCATAACTGTGAGTCCTGCAGAACCAAAAATCAAGTGTCAGACATCAGACACCCATAACTGTGAGCCCTGCAGAACCAAAAATCAAGTGTCAGACATCAGACACCCATAACTGTGAGTCCTGCAGAACCAAAAATCAAGTGTCAGACATCAGACACCCATAACTGTGAGTCCTGCAGAACCAAAAATCAAGTGTCAGACATCAGACACCCATAACTGTGAGTCCTGCAGAACCAAAAATCAAGTGTCAGACATCAGACACCCATAACTGTGAGTCCTGCAGAACCAAAAATCAAGTGTCAGACATCAGATACCCATAACTGTGAGTCCTGCAGAACCAAAAATCAAGTGTCAGACATCAGACACCCAAAACTGAGTCCTGCAGAACCAAAAATCAAGTGTCAGACATCAGACGCCTATAACTGTGAGTCCTGCAGAACCAAAAATCAAGTGTCAGACATCAGACACCCATAACTGTGAGTCCTGCAGAGCCAAAAATCAAGTGTCAGACATCAGACACCCATAACTGTGAGTCCTGCAGAACCAAAAATCAAGTGCCAGACATCAGACACCCAAAACTGAGTCCTGCAGAACCAAAAATCAAGTGTCAGACATCAGACGCCCATAACTGTGAGTCCTGCAGAACCAAAAATCAAGTGTCAGACATCCATAACTGTGAGTCCTGCAGAACCAAAAATCAAGTGTCAGACATCAGACACCCATAACTGTGAGTCCTGCAGAACCAAAAATCAAGTGTCAGATATCAGACACCCATAACTGTGAGTCCTGCAGAACCAAAAATCAAGTGCACATTCAAAGCAAATGCAATGAATGCTGCAGCTTCCTATAATGCTTCTAATGCATGAAATGGGGAGCTTTATCCCCACCCCTTTTTGTAGAGGTCATAAGTTCATAGGTAAGTGATAGGCATTCAGTCTGCTGGCCATTACAAACCTATCCAGTAACTCCTTTTCAGTAGTTCCATCAAGCTTTAAGGAGGGCAAGGTGAGCTAGATTAGTAGAGGATTTAAGGCTGTCCATCCATTTATTCTGGTTTACCTTGAAGGTGGCAAGGGTGCTACATTGCTTGACATCTACTGGAAGTTTGTTTCAGAGGTAAGAGGATACTTTGGGATATAAATCTATCACAACAACAATGTGTCTTATTTATCTGCTGATGAAGGTTTAGTTCCTTTAATCAGATATTTAAGGTATAATTTCTTCTATGAAGAAACAGGAGGTGAAAGCACATCAGACCTTTCATGGCTAGAAAAACTTGAAACAGATTTCCTCAGAAGATTCTATGAGACTAAGTACAGAGAGAAGGTTGCCATTCTGCCCTGATAACTAATTTTGTGAGGCTACTGATCTTTTTAGTTATGAATCTCTGAAGTCTGTCAAGTTGAACAATATGTTAAGACAAAATC
Source organism: Protopterus annectens (assembly GCF_019279795.1). Taxonomy (NCBI): domain Eukaryota; kingdom Metazoa; phylum Chordata; order Ceratodontiformes; family Protopteridae; genus Protopterus; species Protopterus annectens. Next base: position 607,786,639 of record NC_056748.1, read on the forward strand.
ATGCCAAAATGTGTATTATATTCAATAATGGGTCTGATAAGATATGAATAAAAGGATATTAAGACTTCTTTGGATGATGTATTCTAATCAGGTTGCCATTAGGATTGTTCATTCCTGCACATTTGTAAGAATAAGAAGCTGAAACCATGCTGATATTCTGTGAAGAAATTGTTCAAATGTAATAAAAATCATCAGGAGAAAAGAGCACCAATATTCTGTTAAAGCCTAAATCCTTGCTAGTTATATTTAACAACTCTTAGCTCACCTTACCTCGGAGTAAGGGGAATAATCCCAGGTAGCCCAACAGCAAGATCTAGTATATGTTCTAAGTATTCGCCTTTATATTCTCACTTTTCCAAATATTGCAGTTGTTTCCTCAGATTATCAAGGTAACCCCCAATACCCACGTTAATGATAAAGCCTACTTCAAGGTCACATTAGATATTGTGTAAGTGTATAAAGTGGAAAAATTATATTTTTCTGCTCAACTGTATGGCTTTCAGTCAAGCACATTTCTCCAAGTTATTTAGTAACGTAACATTCTGTAACCTGCACTGTTACCAGTACTTCTGCATGAAATATACATCAAGTATGTGCCCGCCTTCTGTGTTATATCCACTTTGTTTCTTTCCTATTGATTCTGTTTGTCGTCCCTCTAATAGCAAAAGTTGAAGGGGCTAGGTTCCAAAAGGGATTAAGGCAGCAATGCACAGAATATCTTTCATTATGTCATCAGCGCTTAGGTCTGCGTTCCCAGCCACACTTCAGAATACAAAAATTCAAAAAGGGAAGAGGTACAGAAATGTAGCCCCGAGCTCCATCTACAATCACTGCCACAATATTGCAAGAACTACAAAGGATAGATAATGCAATTCCATAGCATTCTGTCCAAATGGAGCATGTTAACACTTTAAGGAGGAAGCAAGGGACTTTGAGAAGACTATACAATAGCACCTGGGTCTGCACTCTGTATACCAATGAATGGAGATATGAGAATAATAGTATGCCTGTATAGCTAATAAAACTTGCTTAATGATATGCATTGAAGGGGCCAACAATGATTCATGTCATAAACAAAGGCTTCAAAGTACAATCCAAGACACTTGCGGAAGAAGGTAAATCCACTCCAAGTACTGTAGTTCCTTTTCTTTAATATAGCACAAGCAAAAATAATAAAAAATACAGAATATATATTGAAGTAGAAGATAAAATAACTGTGAAAACAAAGCACTTTTCGTCCCACCTGGTGGTGAGACTTCTTCAGGTAAAGGCATTCACTAAAACCAGTGCATTTAAATACATTCCATGGTGCAAGTGTGTTGTTAGTCAGCCAATGAGTGAGGGCTATTCCCAACACCCTGATGATGCTATGAGGGTCCACTCAATAAATAATTACTTCTTTTAAGAGTTTCTTTCAAAACACCCTCTGGACTTATTAAAAAGCAAGTAAACGCACACACTCTCTTGTCTTGTGTTGTGATATAGTAAATCATACTCATAATATGTAAACATACAGTTATTAAAAATATTTAAATATTTGACAACCAGCTTCTCCCAATTCACACAAATTCAATATGTGAGAGATGCATCTGTATTAAGAACCTAGAATCCAGGCTCTCTCAGTCACCAGTCAGTACACCAGACACAAAGCAGGTTTGTCAGCTTACACACCTAATCTCCTCCACCAACCACACCACCACCATCTAAACCTGCATATGTGGAGGTCCTCACCAGTAACCTACCTAAAGATCAGAGAACACCCAAACACAACCAAGCTTCACATAATATATCCTCAGTAGACCATAGTACGCATAAGATCCCATGCACCTATGTCTGACCAAACAAGCCCATAAGGCATAACTTTAAATCTAAAATCCTAGTCATATGTGACTCCATTGTGAGACACACAGATGTCCCATTCACCAGGCTGGATAAGCAAAATGTCACAGTTAGCTGCCTGTCTGGTGCTAGGATCTGCCACATCACTCACACACTCACTCTCTCAACAAGTACTGTTAGGACTCCGTCATAGTGCATGTTGGTGTGAATGACTTGAGACATACCTCACTGGACTATATGAAGAGAGAGACATGACTGAGCTCTCTGATTATGTGTCCCAGGCAGGTATGTCCCTAGCCTTAAGTAGCATATCTAGGATGATGCCACAATACAAACAGAAAATGATTGACTTCAATAAATGTCTTAGTTTCTGGTGTCATTTTAAGGAGATCCAGTACCTGTCAGCCTGGGATAATATGGTCGATAGCCCTCAATGCTTTGCCAGAGATGGTCTTCACCTGTCACCCTTGGGTTTTCAGTTACTGGGTAAGGCTCTTGCCTCCCCCATAGTTCCTTTGTTAGGCAAGTTCACAAGAACAAAATTCTCAATGTAAAAATATCATCAAAAACAAACTCAAGGTTATGCTGTTAAATGCTAGGAGTCTAAATCTGAAACTGCACTCTCTGGAAGCATTCCTTACCTTAGAAAATGCCAACATCTGTGCAGTCAAAGAGACTTGTTTTAAGGCCGCGGAAAACACCCCAGCCATACCAGGTTACAATGCTTTCCACACATTTAGACCACTAAATGAGAGTGGGAGAACTAAAGGAGGTGGAGTATAAATATCCATCAAAGACAACTACACCTCCAGACTGGTTAAACAAAACAACTCCCTTGAACGATGCCATGTACAACTGACCATAGGCAAGATCCTCTCCAAGTTATTGCTAGCTATAGTATCCCCTCCATGAACCATGATACCCACACTGTCTACCTTGATCTGTTTGAGTCACTCAAGATGCAACCAAGCACCCTGGTTATGGGAGACTTTAATTACCCATCTATAGATTGGGCAAACTATACTTGTACTAATGCACTCGTCCAAAGGTTCTTGAACTTTGTCAACTCCAATGCCCTGGACCAGTTGGTTGAAACCCCTACAAGGGGCTCAAATATTCAGGATCAGGTGCTTACTGACATGGTAGACCATTGCACCACCCCAAGTGTTCGGCCCTCCCTGGTGAGATCTGATCATAAGTCAGTCTCATTAGAAGTAATAATTACATCTGACCCACCCGCAGCAGAAACTAGAATAAAAAACCTCCCCAAAGCCAATCACAACCTATTATGAGATGGCATTAATAACTTCATAGCTTCTGCCCCCACTGATGGCAAGGGCACCAATACTGGGATATGCACAAATGTTTTGTATAAACTTCTATACAATTGCATTGACTCAGCCTTACCAGACAGGATCAAAGTAAGAGCTTCAAAAAAGAACAAACCTGCCTGGTGGACATTGCTATAAACAGGTTATACAATAGAATAAAGAAATTGCTGTCTAAGAGCAGGAAGGAGTGGTCTCATAATTGGAACCACTCCCTTCTCTGCTTAAATAAGCAAATAAGACACCTTGTAAAGCAATCTAAAGCTAATTATGAATCCAGATTAGCCTCCCTAGCAAAGGGTAATCCTAAGACATTATTTAGCTACATCCTGTAACCTTAAAGGAAAAACCCAGATTTGCACAGAACTTGTTGTTAATAATACCACATATACTGAATCCGTGGAAATATCCAACCTGCTAGTGGATAGGTTCAGTGAGAACTTCTCTCCCTTGTCCTCACCACATATACTCCAAAGCATCCCTACCACCTGTATTCCACCTGTTATCTCTAAGACGCGGTCTTAAATGTTCTTTCCAAAGCCAAAAACACAGCTTCTATGGGACCTGATAACATCCCTGGCTATATTCTTAATGGATAAAACAGGAATTAGCTGCAGTCTTTTCAATCATAGCCTAAACACTGGTTATGTCCCTTTGGAATGGAAAACAGCTACTGTCATCCCTTTACAAAAAGGGAGTGCATTCACTGACCATTGGAAATATAGACCCATAAGCCTAACCAGCCTTATCTGCCCATGGAGAAAATTATCATGGACCTCATCGACAAAGATATAGGTGACCTCCAAATGCTTGACCAAACCCAGTTTGGCTTTGTTAAAGGAAGACCGTGCCTATTGAACTTGGTGGACATTTTTTAGATGGTCACCAAAGCCCTGGATGAAACTAAATCTGTGCATACGGCCTACTTATACTTAGCTAAGGCCTTTGACACTATTCCCCACTCTGGCATCATTGATAAACTCACTCAGGTGAGGATTAACCCATATATTGTCAGGCAGCTTGCAAACTGGCTCACTAATAGAACACACGCAGTCAAAATAGGGGACTCAGTCTCCACCAGCAGACCTTTAACCAGTGGTGTTCCACCAGGGTTTGGTGCTGGGGCCCCTATTATTTGGAATCTACTTCTCGGATGTACAGGCAAAAACAAAAGGTCTGTGGCTGACAAAGTTTGCAGATGGCTGCAAAATAGGAGCAGTCATAGAGTCTCCAAATGATGTTGACATCCTACAAGAAGGTCTTACACAGACCAATGATTGGTGGCAAAGTCATGGGCTCAAACTAAATACAAAAAATGCATTATCATCTCCTTCAGCAAGGGCAACATCCATGCAGATTACCACATTAATAGCAACACCTTAAGCTCTCAATCTGTGGTGAGAAATTTGGGCACACAGGTTGAAAGCAACCTCTCCTTTGACCACCATGTCTCTACAATGGTAAGAAGGGCTTTCTGCATTGCCCATCTCATAAGTAAGGGCATTGCTTCCAAAAAGAAAAAAAAGAGGTCATAACACCCCTGTACTCTTCCCTCATCAGGCCAATAATAAAGTACAATGCTTCCTCTGGTATGCACCTTACCAGGCACCTGCAGTAATTGGAGAGACCTCAAAGGTTTCTTACAAAGCAAATTCAATGCTTCAACACGTCATTTGTTGACAAACTGAATTCACTGTCTCTGTACTCTGTGTCATACAGACTACTCAGAAGAGATCTGTGCCTTGCATTTAAAGCAGTCTCAGATCCTGCTTTAATGAAACTGCTCCACAGCCATAACTCAAATGATACTCAATGCACTTGCTCTACAGACCTTAACCTAGTATGTGACATCAACATGACTTGCTGGAGAGACAGATTAATTTCCCAAAGGTTACCTCTCCTCTGGAGCAAACTTACAGTTCAGGTGAAGCAGAGCCATCCATTGACCCTATTTAAGAGTAATTTGGATGATTGGATGGGAACCCATAAATTCACTCTGGAGGTCTCACCTGCTTCATCCTGGATAGGGGCAGTAGGTTTTGATTTACCTCTGCCTGAAACAATGGCACTCTAGGGAAAAATGGTTGGAAATTGGCTAGGCTTGTAAGGGCCCCAGGGCCATTAGCCTAGTAACCTCCTATGACTGTGTTTACAATGACTAGGAGGCAAAAAGGGTACGTGTGTGTGTGTGTGTGTGTGTGTGTGTGTGTGTGTGTGTGTGTGTGTGTGTAAAACACACACACACACACACACAAATCACATAAAAAAACAATAAGTCAGCAGTCTGGAGTTATAAAAAAAAAATAATCCCCCATGCAGTGCCTGGTGAAGCCTGTTTAAGTGAAACCAGTTTAGTTTTTAAACCTGCATAGGAGAGTAAAAGTTATTTTATCACAGTAGACTATGGTTTATTGTATTTTTATGTGAAATACATTTTTTGTGCATCTGGATGTGATACTATTCTATGTAATATTTTCCATATCTGTGTGTGTGTGTATATATGCAAATGCGTGTGTGCTGCTTCATGGCAAAAAGACATATATTAAACTGCACAAGGGGCAAGCCACCCTGCACCCCCATAGAGGGGGCCTGTGCCTCCCATACCTCCTGCTAATTATATATACACCAGCTCTGAGATTGCACTACATTGTGAAAAGGACAAATTCCCTTATCCTCACTGTACTGCAGTCTCCCACAGAAATAAAAGCCGGCATGCGCAATAAGCTGATTTTTCAAGCACACAAGAAGACCTTTGTTTCATTCAATAAAAAAAAAAAAAAAAAAGGTTTGACAAAATCAGTATATACTGTACACACACACACACATACACACACACACATGATTGCATGACTTTTTCAGTGACCTTTACTTCATCAATCAGTTGATCACACTCCATCATACAGGCAGACAATCAACTCTGGAAAACATCACAGTTCTAAAGATTGCATAAGAACACAAATGTAATCATTTATTCTCAAAACTCCATCTAGTACAACACTACCACCAAAGCAGCTACAAGCAAATAATGCTACACAACATAAATGGTCAGGCTTTATACATTTATTCAGCTAAGTGTTCAACAAAAATGTAGTTATGCTATAAAGCACTTAGACATATATAAGCTGTTTCTCTAATGTCACTAACCCCATACAATGATTTACATGGGGGAGCTGCTCCACATCCCCTTACTTATATATATACTAACCCCACAGTTGAACCATTGGGACTACAAAGTAGTCACATCTTTAAAGTGCTAAGTCGACTACAGCAGGTTGAACCACAGCATAACTCAATGAAATTCACACATTTGGTAGTCTTAAACCATGTAAACTAAATGTGATGTTGATACTTAACTAGTACCTATACTTATGTATATACACATACAGAAAAAAAGTGAGTACATGAGAGAGAGAGAGTGAAAATAACATTCAAGCATACCCAAATGTTTGAGTATCGGAATTATAGGGTGCGAAGTATAAAAAGTCTCTCTCACCTTGGAGAGTGAGGTATATGCTGACAGGTTACTCTCGGTATTAGAATATCTCTAACATGTCCACCTGCACACCCCTGTCCATTAAATGGAGCTCTAAACTGAGTTAAGAAAAGGACTGGCATGTCTTGACTTCCCCTACCAGTTAACCTAGGGTGTACTGTCAGAGCAGACATCCAGGAAACTACATAACGGGGTTGGGAGGGTGGCCTAATGGTTAAGGTGTTTGCCTTACAAACACAAGGTGCATGGTTTGAGTCTCACAAGGAATAACTGGCTAGGCTTAAAATGGCTTGCAAAGGCAGTTAGCTTAGTACTAACCTATGAACTTATGCTTGACTGTACAGCCATGCTCCTCCATTTTTTTCTTGCCTTGGAGTTTGATGCAGTGATTACTCTAACTTTTAATAAATCAGGAGTAGGAATGGAAATACCAATGAAAGGCTTCCATGCTTCCTTATCTGCAAAGATTGTAATAGAAAATGTGAAAGTCTTCTTTGAGAATGACTTATGTAACTACATTTCCCACAAGCTTGGAGCAGCACCTTGACCAAAGTATAAATTATTTAGAAATATGGCTAGCAATTCATTCAATAAATGTCAGAGTCAGATTAATAACCAAGGAGATAATGTTTGTACCAGTCAATTAACCCACTTAACTGGATATGGAATGTATAGTGAATGAATCCTATTACCTTCTGATAATGTGAATGGACTTCCCTGAATTTCTTAAGTGACCTCATATAAATGGTAAATCTGCATAATTATGCATAAACCCTGTTATAGATAAACAAGTCAAAACATTCTAATTCTATTATTTCAGTTATCATTATTTGATCTGTTTTAGATTTGATATGGGTATATGCACAATACAACTCAAAGTTACATATATATATATATATATATATATATATATATATATATATATATATATATATATTACATTTACATTTTGAACTTTGAACATTTGAAAGTAGTATGGTCCAAGAACACTATTGTTGAATTCAGGCTTTTGAACATTTATCATCTCAGTATTGATGGGTTCATCCCTTTCTTTTCTTTGATGCCGTATTTGCAGTGTTATAATTTTTGTAGTGGGTTCCTTCATCTCCTGGGAGAACCTGCCATCACACCACTCCAATGTTGGGATGATCCAATAGAGAAGGAAGGTGAGGTCTGGAATTACGTCAATAGCAGTTAAACCATCGTATTAAGAGAAATCATTTTTTTGTTTGAATATACATTAAGATCCCTCCTCCTTTCCCTGGGACTACAGTCTTCCTTTGACATTAGTGGATGTCAGTGAATTATTATCTATATTTAGGTTCATAGGTTCAGCCCTTACTCCATTGATAGTCACAATTTGTTAACCTCTAACATTCCCCCACAGACAAGCTTGCAATAGTAAAATCACAACTTTCTCCCAAGGTAGAAGTGCTTGTCTTCCTCAACTTCTGACCCACCTTTTGACACTTAGGAAGTGAGTAGAACCTAGGTCAAAAGAGACACAGAAATACGCTTTCTATGCTAACAGGCTGGTTCAATATATTCAGACCACTGAAAGTAACTTTCAGATGGATTTTTTTTTTAAATATGTAATAATGAAAATAAATTATTAGAGTTTAAAATATTACTGCAATGTATTTAACTTCTGCTAGGTTTAGCAGAAGTACTGCCTTTAAGTATGACATTAAAATGAAGTTCTACAAAGCCAGTCCTTCTATTTTTGCCTTACATTGCTAAACAGTATTGTACAAATTCCGAGGTGAAACAACATTTACTGAATTAGCATTATTATTAGTAAGTGATCACAAAATAATGCATCGAGTTTTGATGAATTGTATTGCTGTACACAAGATTCCCTGCTGAGGTAATATTAGTTCATGCTTGAGATATTCTGATTTTATGAACACACTGACTGAGCACATTATTCCAGCTCTGTAAATATGTTTTGTAAAAGTGTGAACATCCTTAATTATTTCAAACCAATTACCCTGAATAATATAATACTTAAAAAATGTACAATTAAATGGTCCGTGCTATTAAATCCATGAGGAGTAAAGAAGTGCATAACTGTAATTAACAGACACAAGGCTAAATTTGTACATGTGGTGATTAGTGTAAAATCTGCCAGCAAAACTATAATTCTCACAAGACTCTTTAGTAAATGCTCAAATATTAAATTAATACATTGCATGATTGTTTCATTAATCTTCAGATATAAACAAATATACTTAAATCTACTGCTTCAACCAACTAGGAATTTTTAAAAAGGTGCCAAGGTCCCAGTTTGTGGCACAACATTGTAAAATATTGTCAAACATATCTTGAGAAAATAAGATGGGTATATGCAGCTAAATATAGTTAAAATTATTTTATTTATTTTATATATCCTTTGTTGACTGGGTTAGTCCCACTAGGCTAATAGCCTCCTTTCAGGGGTCACCTGAGGTCATTCTTATGCTATTGGGAAAATTTAGCCAAGGCATCTGGGAACTTCTCCTACTTCCAATCTCTATTTGCATAATTAGAACACAAATACACACACACACACGTCCTTTTCCTAGCATGCAGGCAGCTGGGAGGATGGTGAGTGAGACAGAACAGCAGCAGAGAGCAGAGGTGAATGCCAGCTCAGAGGCAGTATCCAGCATTGTCATAAAGGATTTGGAAGATGTATTCCAGGGTGGCTGTTTGAGCAAACCGATGAAACAGCCATAGAGGACTGCATAGAAAAATAAGAAACCAATGAACTCAAAACACCAGAAAAAAGCAAAAACAAATAAATAAAACACTGTCTATAAAAATAAAACACATTTTTTATTTGAATAGTGGTAAGCGCTTTTGTTGTAAACAGAACTTCATCAGACTATCCCCTTTACTATTACTCAAGCATTTAAATAGCTAAATAATGAATTGCTTTATTACCATCAATTGATTCACATCAGTGCTTTAACTCTTTTCTTTGTAACACAATTTTAAAAAAATTCTTGTTCTCTAAAGCTGACAAAGGAAATGCTACAGTTTTATTGGATTATTTGAATTATTGTTGGGAGGTTGCAGGATGATATATTGCAAGAACTAATAAATCAGAGTGAGCTGGAGAATGAGATTTCCTTGGGTTATATAATGGAGAAGATAAGTGAAGGATGCAGAAAGGAGACATTGGGGGGGAACAGCTGAAAGAGGACATATGCAGAGACAGTAGCAGTTACATAAGAAGGAGGCAGTGAGAGCTAAAGAGATGAAGACAGTTCAAAAAGTAAAGGAACTGTCCAGATATGAGACATGGAACAATGTAATTCTACCACCGGGAACACAAGTTCAAGAGGTAAGAGCATTTATTCCAATTAATAAAGAGACATTTTGTGACTTTTTTGAGACTGGGCTAGCCATGGAGAGTGAATTATGTGATTCCAAAAAAAAGACAGAATGGAATCCTTGGAATGAATATGTAATAAAGGCATATTTTTCAGAGACTAAAAAGAAACTACACATACAATTCCAAACAAAAGTAAATAGAGGCACTTTAAAGGAACATTTAAAAATGTATGCAAAAAATTAATTGACATCTAAAAGGTTTATGACAGTAGGAGTTTATGGACTGGTGCATGTAATATTGGTGTAATATTATCCAGAACATAGAAATGGATAAAATTGAACATATTCCAAGAAATGTTGATGGTAACAGGGGTATTGTGAAATGATGGAGGCAGCCAAAGACTTGTTATTTTTGTAGAAAGGAAGGACATTTAATTAATAGTTGTGACAAGAAGAAATGTTATATATGTGGTAAAACAGAGCATTAAGCAAAAAATGTGAACTTGAATGTTATAAATATAAAAAAAGGGGCATTTATGGATGGATTGTAAAGAAAAAGAGGACAGGCTAAATACCATAAACCAAGGCAAAGATAAAGATAAAGATAAAGAAAGGATTAAGGAGGAGATATAAATAGATGAAACTGTAGAAAAAAGAGAGACACTGAAAAAGATAATAAAGGAGGTGAATGAGAGACAGAATCAGACGTTAACGATAAAGAAGAATGAGTGGGGAAATGGTAAGAAGAAGAAATACTTCTACTGGTCAAGAGTTAAAGATATAAAAAGAAGAATTAAAGCTGATATTATAAGGACAAAAAAAAGAGAATGGATGAAGCCTTTCCTATAAGAGATTAGTACAGGATGATAGCCCCTAAACTAGGAATTAGAGAAAGGAATAACTTAAGAATTCTTTCTTTGAATTTTAATGGTATGAAAATAATATTAGAAGATTTGTGATTTAGAATGGTGCAACAAATGTGAGATGGATATAATTAGTATGGAAGACATAAGGATTTTGACACAGAAAGAAAGACAGCAGACACAAAAATTATTGGATGGGGAAATAATATGTAATATAGGGAAGGAACAGAGTTCAGGAATAGTAAATTTTATGTAGAAAGGCAGCTAAAGTTTGGGATGTCATACTAGTAAAAATGGGAAGAACAACTATTATAGATTTAAGATGACAAGAAAAGGTGTATACAATTATTGCTATATATGCATATGTAACTAGTAAAGAAAGGGAGAGTTTGTTTCAGAAAATATTTGGATTATGTTTTTGTTAATATGGATATAATAATTCTACATTTCAGTTGTGACTTATGGGGCCAAAAAAGAAAGCAGAAAAGATGTAAAAAAAAAGATTATGGAAATAATGAAATTTGGAAAATTAGTTATATAAAACAAAAAGCATGGACTTACAGGAAAATACTTTAAAAATTAAATAGATTATTTTTTGGTATCAGGAGGAATATATATAAGAGGTTCTCCGGTTCGATCCTCAGCTGGGGTGCCTTCTGTGCAGAGTCTGCATGTCCTCCTTGTGGTCACGTGTGTTTCCTCTGGATGCTCCAGTTTCCTCCCACATCCCAAAGACATGCTGTAGGTGGATTGGACACTCTAAATTGGCCCTAGGTGTGACTGTGTGCAAGTGTGTGCCTTCTGTGGAAAGTTGGGTGCCAGGCTGGCAACTCAACACCATAAAACTCCACTGCCAATCATGAGTGGACAGGTGATCCACTGTGGTGACCCCTAACTGGGAAAAGCCGAAAGAAGAAGAAGAAGGAGGAATATATATATATATATATATATATATATATATATATATATATATATATATATATATAAAATGGAAGAAGAAACTATTATGACAGGATTATTGGATCATTTGGCAATATTGGTAGAAATATGTTATAATAAAGAGTATACAAAATAGGAAAAGGTATAAAAAGAATAAATGAAAAGGAATGGAATGAAAAAGGAAAAAAGACATTAAGCAATTATGGAAGGATCATATTAACATGAGAGTATTTACATCAATTGGTCAGAATTTTGGATTGTTTTTAAAAGAAAATATAAAAATAGTTATGAATTCTGGAAAAAAAATAAAAAATAAAAACAGGAATATGTTAAAATTCATGCAGAGGTGATAAATATTTTAGAAAAAAATAATAATAGAGACTATTATGAGAAAGAAAAAGAGATTTATAAGAAAAATTATGAGAGAATTAGAGGACTATTGTACAAACAAAATATTTTTGTAGGGAGAAAATAAGAAGTTTCACCTTATTTAATTAAAATAGTAAAACAGGATAGTAATAAGATGAGAAAAATTAAAGACAAAGAAAATAAAAAGAAAAGTCAGCAACAAATTATGGAAATTATTTTAAATTATATATAAAATTGTTTAGTAGAAAAAATAGACATGATATAAAGTGTTAGGAAGTTTTAAAACATTTTTGATCAAAATAGAAAACTTGGTAAAGAGATTATGTTATATGAATTAGAAATGGTATTTAAACAGTTGAATATAGAATCAGTATCAGGCCCAGTAAGATTTTATTGGGTTTGAAATGTATAAAAATCTAGAAGGGTAGCATAAAAATTGCTTAATATGTGTATTTAACAAATGGTTGAATGATGGATTAAAATATAAGAAATTATGTAGTGAAATATTAAAATTTATAAGGAAAAAGGGAGAAAGAGTAGATACAAAAAATGGAGAACAGTAGTTTTAAATAATATATATTATAAAATATGTATGAAAATAATACAAAATGGATTTGAAAATAAGATGCAAGATATCGAGGAAAGTATATATTGTAAAAGAGGAAAGGGAAGTCAGAAATGATTAATTATAGTGAGAGAAATTATAGATGATAGAAAGAAGATGCAAAACTTGTGGTAGGTGATAGCAATACAGTATTTGATTCTATGCAGCATATTTTATGGAAAATATTGGATATATACAACATTAATAATAAGATCAAGCAAGTGTGTATAACAGCTTATGAGGACAATAAAATAAGGATTTTAATTAATAGATGGATAAAAAAGAAATAGATATGAATGATGGTATAAGGCAAGGGTGTCCCATGAGCAGTACTTTATTTGCTTTGGTTATGAATTCAGTAGTTAGAGAGGTAAATTAGAAAGCAAAGACTGCAAGTTATAAAATCCAAACTGAGGTGGAAATTGCAGATATGATGTCTTATGCTGATGACCAAAAACAAAGAGTGGATGAGAGAAGTCATTATTTATTTAGCTGAAAGTTTACGAGAAAGTGGTATGATACTTAATAAAGAAAAAAGTAAAGGATTGGGTGACACAACAAAAATAGCAGGTATTCAATGTTCTATGAAGGAAATATTTGATTTAGGGATAGATTTTGATAAAGAAGACCATAAAAAGGATGAGATCTAATAATAAAGGAAATAAATGATATGTGTATATTATGGAAAACATATAAGTTAATGTATAAGAAAAAAATAGATCTGACAAATTCAGTGTTATTAGGAAAGCTAGCATATTTGTCAAGCATCATCACGATTCCTAAAGGACATGAAAAACTGTTATTAGAGATATTTTTTCTTTGTATAGGGATCAATACCATCCCTCCCATCTTCAAAACCACTCTGAAAGACGTCCTAGTTAAAAATCTGGCTTTGTTCTTGCTCAAAACCAGGATAAACTATATGGGTATTGTCACTTACACTAAAGATGATTAGATTATGGTTATGGAAAAAGGAATGGGGATTGATATAAAAATGGCAAGTCTTGATGTCTAAAGTCTGAAAATGAATCAAAATGATTGTATAAATATGTAGATATGTAAAATATGCTTATATATATATATATATATATATATATATATATATATATATATATACATACAAAGAATCCCTACTCTTTTCAATAGGTCTTCTGGAACGTTTTACATCTACCCAAGCTACTACCAACTCAGGCATATGTGGCATTGGTTTAATGTCTCACCCAAAGGACAACACACTCAAGAGTGCAGAACCCCTCTTATACATATTGGAGTGTCATCAATCAATCTATCTATCTGGTATGGAACTAGAACCACCAGCTTTCTGGCAAGTGTGGATAACTGTTTAAATTAAATGTTATGCTGAATATATAATACTTCACAAGACTACCACAAATAACAAAACAAAATATATTAATTGTGAGGCAAGTCTATCATCACATTCAGAAATATGGTTTAACATTTATTTGCATATTAAAATTTATCATTCAATGAAACCTGGATTCAAACAGTTTTAGTTTGCAATTTTGTAGATAATTGGGTTGTATTATAATATTTTAGAACAACTAAAGTCTTATAAATATATTACCATTTCTGATGATAGATGTACAAAACTGTATTCAAAAGTCTTATCTGTGTATTGTTTAAAGACATTTTTTCTTCCACTGTGATTAAATAATAAAACTATGTCCTGTTGCACTCACCCCACTGACATAGGGGAGTCTTGTACATGGTGTATCCCACAAGTTCATGCCTTGCTCCTCATTCAGAATTTAAAGAAACCTTACATGATTTCTGCACTATAACACTCAAAAAGAAATATAATTGCAGAAATGCCCAGTAGTGTAGCCATCCTTGTTTCCCTACTAATGTTTTTCCTGTCTTGTCCCTTATAGAAAGCATCATGCACCTTCATTGTACTGTGCAGCCTCATACTAACATGGTTCCTGCTGCAGGTAGTTACTTAAAACTTTGCAGTTTCAGTAAGAAAGCAATGCAGAGCTGTCGCTATCCTAATTTTAGCATTCTTTTTAATCAGAAAGCAAACCTGTGGTACAAACTGCTTGAAAACAACCAGTGAACTTAGCGTAGAAGGATCTGTGACAGAGACAATACAATCCATTTGGTGATCCAGTTACAGGAAAGCAACTGTGTGGTGGGGGAGAAGAGTGAACAGATGTCAGCTCTCATTCACCAGTTTTAAGGTCAGAGCTCTGTTAGACATAGCAGCTCATTACTGGAAAGCAGGAGGTCTGTAACAGGCAACGTCTGTTGAAGTAGAAGTCCCAGTCAGTACCCAGGGTGGGGCATAAACATGGTAGGATAAGCATGTTTCTTACTTTGATGCCAGTATGCCCCATGTATGTGGGGGAGGTTAGACATGGATACTGCATAATGTAAAAAGTACTTTACTTAGACATTTAATGTAGTTTAGGTCCCAGTACTTTTCTATACCCTCAGAAAAATGAAGAAAAAAATGTAAGTGGGTGATGAGCTAACCAAAAATAAAACAACCACAGATAATTAATGTATATTCTTTCAAAGCCATTGTTTCCTTGAAAAGCATTTCAGGTAAAATTAAAATGTTAAATATGTAGAAGTAGAGAAAAAGCATATTTGAGGCAACATCCCTTTTCCACATCACCAAATTTGACATCCACATTATTCCTATAATCTGCATACCTACACCCCTTTTCCACACTCTTTTTTAACACTTGTTCACTGCATATTCAAACTCCTTATATATTCATACAGTATTTTACAACACCGGCCCTCTGCATACCCAAGCTCACTAAATACACTCTTTCATAACATTTGCATTGTGATCCCCTGCCATAAACAAACTCTACGGAATAAGGTGAAGTCCCAAGATTGGAAAAACTCCCTTATCAGCCTCAACAAAAAGTTGAGATCCCTTATCAAATCCTCTAAAGCTAGCTATGAAAACAGAATTGCAGCAGATAGTAAAGACAACGACAAGGCCTTCTATAGTTATGTAAAGAATCTCCACGGCAGTACCCAGATTTGCTCTGAGCTACTGCACAATGGTACCTCCTATACCAAGCCAACATATATTGCCAATATACTGTCCAACAGATTCAGTCCCAACTTTATCCCTCTCTCCTCCCCAAAGGACCAATCACAATACCAGTAGATTGCCAGGCACCCAATATTACTGCTGCACAGGTTAAAACAGCACTGTCCAAGGCCAAGAATACAGCTTCTATGGGACTTGAAAATATCACTGGCTGTGTTCTACATGAAATACAGAGTGCACTGGCACCACACCTGTGTGCCCTGTTTAATCACAGCCTCACCTCATGCTTTGTCCCTACCGAATGGCGCACTGCTACCGGAGGAGCGACTACAGACCCTGGGAACTATTACCCCATTAGCCTGATGAGTCTGATATGCAAAGCAATGGAATGCATTATCATGGACCTAATAAACAAGGATATAGGAAATCTCCAAACTCTGGACCCCACGCAGTTTGGTTTTGTGAAGGATAGATCATGCCTTCTCAACCTAGTCGACTACTTTGAGTCAGTCATCAGAGCTGTGGATGAAGGCAAGGTGGTCCATACAGCATACTTTGATCTGGCCAAGGCCTTTGATACTATCCCCACTCAGGAATCATAGAAAAACTCACTAAGCTAGGCATCAACCCCTATATCACTAGGTGGGTTGCAAACTGGCTCACAGATAGAACCCACAGTGTGAAAGTAGCTGACTCCAAGTCAGACTGCCGACCAGGCACGAGTGGAGTCCCACAGAGTTCAGTCCTGGGTCCTCTTCTATTTGGTATCTACTTCTCTGAAGTCCAGGCCAACACAAAGGGACACTGGCTGACAAAGTTCGCAGACGATTGCAAGTTTGGAGATATTATTAACTCCCCAAGTGATGTTGACATCCTGAAAAAAGGCCTCACTGAGACCAACGACTGGTGTCAGAACCATGGCCTTAAGCTCAATGCCAAAAAATGTGTAGTCATTCCCACTGAGAAAAACTCAGTTTCCATGAATTACCGCATGGGTGGTGGTCCACTGAATACAGGAGGCATTATTAGAGATCTGGGAAAACAGGTTGACAACAACCTCTCTTTTGACCACCACATTGTCACTGTGGTCAGAAAGTCCTTCTATGTGGCACATTTCATTACTAAGGGTTTTGGATCCAGGAAGAAAGAGGTCATTGTCTTCCTCTACTCTTCCCTCATGAGGCCAATCATTGAGTATAATACCCTATTTGGCATGTACCTCACTAGACACCTGCAACAACTGGAGAGGCCGCAAAAGATCCTCACAAAGATGATTCTAGGCCTTAAACAGTTGTCCTATATGGACAGACTCAAAAAACTCCAACTATTCTCTGTCTCATATCGCCTACTTAGAGGCAATCTCTGCTTGACTTACAGAGCCATGTCTGACCCAGCTCTGTTAGAAATGCTACATCTAAAGAAATCCCAATCCCTCCACACCACATGCTTCAGAGACCTCAACCTCATTACCACAATCAACATAACATTTTGGAGGGACAGGTTAATAACCCAGAGACTGCCATGCTATGGAATAAATTTCCTGTACATGTCAAACAGAGCACCTCACTGGCCCTCTTTAAGAGAAATCTTGATGAGTGGATGGGAAACAGAAAATTCATCCTGGGATCACTCCAGTGGCTCTACTCAACAGAGGCACTGGGAACTAATGTTGGGTGGTACAATGCCAGGATAATCCTATGGGCTTGGCTTGTAAAGGCTCTAGGGCCTTTAGCCTAGTGCACACCTATGAAGCTAAATAAATCCGGACTCTACACTGTAATATATGATAGTAAAACTAAAACTCAAATACTTTGGCCATATAATGTGAGGATAGGATTCTGTAGAAAAGATCATGATGCTGGGAAAGATCAAAGGCAAAATAATAAGGGAGTAGCAGAGGATTAGGTGGATGGGCAATGTTATACAAGTTATTGTTGTAGGCTTTCAGCTTTTCCCGGTTAGGGGTCGCCACAGCGGAACTCCAGTCCACTAATGATTGGCAGTAGATTTTCACGAACGCTGAGGTGCCAGCTCGACATTCAATCTTCAACGAAGTCATGCCCTTTTACGCATGTCTTTCAAATCCCCACCCAACCACGGGAAGGACATGCAGACTCCACACAGAAGGCACTCCCTGCACTCCAGCCGAGAATCGAACGGGAGAACCTCTTACTATGAGGCAACAACGCTACCGCTGCACCACCGCGGAATGGGCAATGTTACACAAGTAATTAATATAAATTTGCAAGATCTTAAAAAAGCAGTTGTTGTTAGGCATAAGTGTGCTAAAGTCCTTTAGGTCATGAAGACTTGGACTCAACTAAACAACAAACAGTGATAGAGAGAAGACATAATGGGAAGAGAGAGATAGGTTAACAAGATGAAAAAGCAGAGAAGGTTAAGTAGCAAGGGCATACAAACACAAAACATTATAAACAGACTCAGATGTGTGCAAACTAAGAGGGGGAGACATGGGCTGCAGAAAAACAGAGGGTGGGCTGCTGATGATGGAGAGGAGAGTATGATGCACAAGGGGTGGACTGTGACATATAGTGAAGTACAGATAACATGCTGGCTACTAACTAGCCCTGAGGAATGCTTATTTGACCCAGAAAGTGGTACAAATGTGTCATGTTAGTGTGTTAGCTCAATTCCTCAGAGGTCTTGATTTGGCTACTTCGCCTAAAAGTTACACTGAATCTGTTGCATCTAAAACCATCCGCTGCTAAAAGAACATAAATAAGTATTATTTTGCACTTCTGCTGGTTATATTTACTGTATTTCATAACAGTCCTGTATTAATTGTTACATTTCTTGCACATTAGTACTGTTTCAAAGCTGAACTGTTTCCACTGCTGCTGTAGTACTTAATTACATTGTGTCTACTTGTTTTACAGAATAGTAGCATCTAGACTGTGTGATTTCCCTGATCTTGAGCTCTAAAGCTAGCATGTTTACATTAAGAGGGTTTTCTGACTGCACTCTTGTGGCAAAAGTGTGGCAGAAGTGTACTGTAGCCAACCTGTCTTTGTTGGGAGCTTCTGGCTGAAAGCTTATTGTGTGTTTTCCTGATTATTCTGTAGGCCTTGCTGTTGCAAAATTTGTTTTTCTGATTCTATATAAGCCCAGTGTTTGTGGGGGTTCGTGCTCAATTCCTTAGAGCTGCTCTTGGTTTGGCTGCATCGCCTGAGATTTACACAGAATCTGCTGCATCTAAAGTTATCTACTGCTAAAAGTATGAAAATAAGTATCACTTTGCACTTCTACTGTTTATTTTTACTGTATTTCATAAGAATCCTGAATCAACTGTTACACTTCTCGCACTTTAGTTGGGGGCTGCTGGCTGAAAGCTTATTGGTTGCTTTCCTGATTGGTCTGTAGGCCTTGCTGTTGTCAAGCTGTTTTCTTTGATTTTATATAATCCCAGTGTTTGTGCTAGGCTGCTCTCCACACAGTTAGAAATGCCCCGTGTAGACACAAACACTACAAAGTTAAAACTTCCCTTAGAATATCTATCTCGGCAACCTTCTCCAGTCCCCCTGCTGCTCTAGGAGCATCTGTGTTGCTCACTGAGCAGCATTGCCTTGCTGAATAGCTGCAGTTCCACTGAGTATAACACCCATTCTTCATCCGTATGCTTTCATCCCAGTCCAGTTAAGCCTCCTCATTCTTCTCCCTGGTTAAACCCATAGTAAAAAAACTGAAACCATGGATAGGCACTTTTCCTGCTATCTCTGTGGCTAGTGTGGTGGACATGGGCATCTTGAGACAAAGTAGCAATTGTCTCATGTATACTGGCAACCACTTAATCCTGAAACAAACAAAACAAACACAGTATGTGAGAGATGTAGTTACAAAAAATGACGCATGACTCTCACATACTGACAAATGAAATGAGAAACAGGTTGTCAGCACATGCACATCATTTTCCTCACTAAATAAGTTCTCGACACATAAACCCACACATGCAGAGGTACTGACCAGTAACTCAACAAAACCTCAGAGGCCTCCCCTACACTGCCCTCAGAAACAACATGCAAACAAAACCAAGTCAGCACCAGCCACTACACATTAAAATACACATCACAGTGTCTCCACAAGCAAGCCCCTAAAGCAAAACACCACATATTCAAACATCTTGGTCAAAGGAGACTCCACTGTGAGAAACACAGATGCTGCCCTCCCACCATTACCACCACCAGGCTGGATAAAGAGAGGGTTACAGTCAGTTGCCTGTCAGAGGCCAGGATTTTCCAGGCACTTATGTAACTCAACAAAAAGTACCAGTATGACTCAGTCATAGTCCATATAGGTGTGAATGACTGGTGATGTACATCCCTGGACTATATGAAGAGGGACAAGATGGACCTCTCTAAATACGTGCCACAGACTGGTACGAGCCTCGCATTGAGCAGCATTCTACCCTCACCAAGAATGATAGCACAATACAAATAGAAAAATGATTGACTTCAATAATTGGCTTAGCTACTGGTGTCATTCCAAGAAGATTAAGTATTTATCAACCTAGAACAACATGATTGACAGACCATGTTGCTTTGCAAGAGATGGTCCGCATCTGTTGCCAGTAGGTTTTCAATTACTAGCCAAGTCTTTAGCCACCCCAATAATGCTTTTTTTAGGCAGTGCCAAACCAACAGACCTGCCAATATAACAAATTCTTAAAAACTCCAAAATCCAAGATACAAAAATCTAAGAAATTAAAACAAAAACAACTGGCAACTTCACTGAAGACTGAATCCACAAAGTTTAATGAAGCGCTTTTCATCCAAATACTTGTTTGAACTTCATCAGATACTAACATTTACAAAAATCACGTTTAAATAGTCATGTTTAAATATGATTAAAATCAGCTGTCTCTACATCTTAAAATTTAAAGGAACAGTAGTTAAAATAGCATTGTGAACATAATATGCATTTTCCTGTTCCTTAAAAATTGAATACATTTATCGCAGCAGCAATATGGTGAAAATCATATACAAAATTGTGTAAAAATGTAAAGAATCTCCCTATTTATCTAATCTTACATTGTAAAAATTTCAAGTGAAAAATTAATAAGTAAAACATAATTTCTATAATGTTGTTACTACAGTATTTCATCTCATTAAACTTTTCAGTTTTAAACAACATGTGATAGAACACGTCATTCAGTGCTGGAAAGTTATAAGCACTGAGACAAATTTGCCAGAGCAATTTCAACTTTTCTAATAATAAGGTGAATGCCCCCCCCCCTCTTGGATTACTGTCTACTTGATCAATTATCCAGAATTGAAATGCATTTTCTGGATATTGTTCTATATGCTTTGCTAAAGCATTGTCCAGTTTGTGTTTATTAATACAATATATATGTTCGTATATGCGGTCTCTCAGTCTACGTTCATTTTTACCGACATAGAATGAATCACAATTTTGACATTTAGCCACATATACCTTCATTTTGGAGTTACAATTAACTTTTCTTTTGTTACTCAAATGTGTGTTGTTTATGTGCAGTGATGCACCTACATGAATGTATTTGCAATAGGGGCAACTACCACATTGTTTCATCCCTATTGCATATGATTGGATCCTGCACTCACCTTCAAATATATTCTTGAGTGTTCTATGCTTCCTAGTAATGAATCTTGGTTCTGTACCCAATTTGTCCACTATTAGTTTGTCCTCTAAGAGAATATTCCAATTTTTTATCAGTATGTTTTTTTTTATGTGACGATAATCAAGGTTAAAAGTTGTAATATAGCTCACTGTGAAATCAGTTTGGTTCATACCTGTCCCAATGATTGTGTCCTGGACCTGATTTTCCAGATCAACCTATCATTCACAGAATAGTCATTCAACCCAGTAGGGTGTTGTATACTCAGAATGGGTATGTACACACCATTAATTCGTTTCTCCACAACTTCTTTTATTAGTTTGTCAGTCAAAGTACTCAGGTATGCTCTTTTTGTAAATATTTTTTTTTAAAAACTGGCACTCACTATGGAAGTCCTCATCTGTAGATACCATTCTGGCAGCCCTTACTAACTGGCCCTTTATCACCAATCTTTTTTTGTGGTAAGGGTGTGCACTTGTATAGTGCAAGAATGTGTTTGAATAAGATGGTTTCCTATAAATTTTTGCTTGGTATCTCTTTTCAACATAATTTTTGGTAAGTTGGACATCTAAGAATGCTATTTTATTTGGGTCAAAATTATATGTAAACACTAAGAGGTCTGTAGTCTCATTAAAATAATCAGTGAGATTTTTTTGCCTCTTCATGTTTCCCTTTTATTAGTAAAAAGATGTCATCCAAATAGCGTGTAAAATAAATTATTTTTGAGGCTATTCCTTCCTTATTGAGTACAAATTGATGTTCCTAGTAACTCATAACCAAATTCGTGAAGCTGGAGCCACAGGAGGAACCCATGGCTACTCCACTTTTTTTGCAGGTAATAGTTTTCTTTAAAATAAATGTAATTGTGGGATAGAACTATGTCTAGAAGTTCTTCCACTAGACTGATGTCATTCTGGGGAGCCCCTTTCTTCCTTAATAATTGACTAACCCACTCAATGCCCAATGCTTGTGGTATTGACATATATAAGTCCTTTATGTCTACTGTAAGGAAGTTGTACTGTTTGTCATACTTCAATTCATTAATTTTTTGCAGGAATGACCATGAATCTTTACATACTATTTCTTCTGTTGTTACATATTTTTTTAAGTATATTGTCTATCACTTTAGCACATGCATAGTTGCTTTTGTTTTAATATAACAAATTCTACTTTTATCAAGCTGAAGGTACTACTGCTCAATGCTAGGAGTCTTAACAAGAAACTCTACTCCCTGGAAACTCTCCTCACCCTGAAGAATGCTGATATCTGTGCTGCTGCAGATATGTGAATCAAAGCTGCGGGATGTACCCCAGCAGTGCAAGGCTACAATGTCTGTCACACATTCAGAACACCCTCTGAAAATTAAAAAAATTAAAGCAGGAGGTGTTTTCACTTACATAAAAACAGTCACACCTTTAGATTGGTCAAGCAGGATGACTTGCTTGAGCTACTCCATGTCCAGCTGACCATAGGCAAAATTCCTCACCATATCACTCTAGCTACAGGTCCCAAAACATGAACCATGAAAACCAATCCATATACCTAAAGTTACTAGAATCACTTCCCATTCAGCCCCTCACACTACTCATGGGTGATTTTAACTACCCCTTCATTAAACTGGGTAACATATACGACCACTAACATACAAGCTCAGAGATTCCTAGACTTTGTCAGTGCAAATGCTCTGGAACAGTTGGTCTGCATTCCCACTAAGGGCTTAGATATCCTAGACATAGTACTCACAGACATGGGGGAGCATTGTACCCCCCCCCCCAGCATAATATCCATTTGGTAAGATCAGATCATAAACTGGCCTCCTTTGAAATAAATGTAATTGTAGAATCCTCATCAAACTAACCCCAAATGCTCCACACATATGCCAATAGTGCAGGGACAAAAACCTTCCAAATAAATGGCCAGCACATCTTTTCAGTGCAATAGTTAACATTTAATTTTCAATTTTCAAAATGTCCAAAAGACATGTAAATAGTATATCAATGGCAAACCAGTTTCAGCCAAAAGCCTTCCTCAGTGCCAAAAATACAAAAATCCATCAACACTTGCACAATATATCTGAAAAAAGATACACACACCCTTTTTCAAAAAACAATCAAAATACATCATTCAAATCTGGAGAAAATAACGTCCCCATTTTCACAATCCAAGTACGCTCTTTTTTACTTAATAAATCATGCCATCCAAGTTTATTAGGTCCCTTAAAACATAAACAATCTATAGCTGTAAATTTGAAAATAGCTGTAGGATGTTGCAAAGCATGTTTATATAAAGCATTAGGTGATCTCCTATTCCTAATATCACTTAAATGTTCAGAAATATGCAGGTTAAACTGTTTAGAAGTCTGCCCTACATAAAAGGCAGAACAAGTACACTCAATATATAACCCATTCTGAAACACAGTGATTAAAACATCTAATATGAAATATGAGACATGTTAGCTGATAAAAATTGTTTAATTTTCTTAATATGTTTGCAAAACACACAATGTCCACAAGGAAAACAATTCACTAGGGGTATACCTTCCAAAGAAGATTGCCGATAAAGAGTAAAATGGACAACTTTTTTAAAATGATTCAAAAAATTACCAATACTTTTACCTTATCTGTATGTGAACATACACTGTGTTGGTAACAATTTAACCAGCTTGTTTTCAGCCAAAAGAATGCCCCAATGTCTATTAATTAGTTCACAAAATGCTTCGGTATTACTACCATAACTGGTAATGAAGCAAATATTTGTATAATGTTTGTTAGAAACATGGAATTTATTGCAATAAGGCATCCCTGTCAACAGACTGAGCAAAGTTATGAGCATTAAAAGTAAAATAAGAACGTTACCCAAGGAAGTAATCCACTGGTATGCCAAAAAAAAGTAATGTCACAGAAAAAAATGCAGCCAGTAGTCCACAGCAGGAAAAAACATCAACATGTAGAATCAAAATCTTAGTTTAATAAAGAGCAGGAACAGACAAAAAAGATAAGCATTTACGCTATTAGCTTCTTCAGATCTCTGTCTCTAGTAAATCATATCATCTGTCTTATAGTGCAATCATTTAATTAACCAATCAATAAAACAAATTGCATCTATGGTTACTAAGTAACTAACTGAGCATACAAAAAAAGAAAACAAATTGCATCTACGGTTATTAAGTAACTAATAGAGCATACAAAAAGAAAGAAAACACATAAAGCTGGTACTAAAAACAGTGATGTCAATTGTAAGAGCAAATATGAAAGCTGCTAAAATACAAATAGCTTAAAACTTGTTAAAAATACAATTTGTTATAAAAATAAACCTAACCCATTACAATTACGGTGCCATACCAAAACATATTAACACCTTTGGTGATGAACACATTGTTTTTAATTTTTAGTGTTACAAATGATATATGAGAGTCCTAGACAGGAAGATCTAGTTAACAAAACTTATCAAGCAGAGTTAAAATGGATCTTTAAGCCCCCATTGCTGTACCTTTTAATGGAAGATAACATTTGCCATTAAAATAGAAGTCATTTTTGGTCAGAGCATGCTCTGTCAAACAGATCAAAAATGTATTAAACCCAGGGTTGTATAAACCTGATTTATTTAACCAAAATTCAACAGCCAGTAAACTGGCCCAATGTGGAATGTTGGTATGTAAAGACTTGATGTCTAATGTACACATATACCATGTAGTTTTAACTGTATATCTTTTATTATATTAAGAAATTCAGTTGTGTCTTTGATTCTGGATCTTATACCAATTATCAGAGGTTTCAAATATTTAGTAAGAAAGGCTGAAAGTGGCTCAGTTAAAGAGCCATGACCTGAAATATTGGGTCTGCCTGGTGGACAATCCAAATTTTTGTGAATTTTGGGCAACATGTAAAAATATTGGGGCAAAGGATCAGTTACAGTTAGGTGATATACCATATTCTTAGTAATGATCCCTTCATCTAAGGCTAGAACAAAAAATGCATCAATATCCCTCATCATACCCTAAAACCCTGAAGAATTTTTCCAAGACAAATTACCTTCTATTAAGTGATAGCACAGGTCATTTTGAAGCTCCCCCTAACCCCAAAAACACAGAAGCTATGCAGAAGTATACATAAATGCACTGTGCACCCACTTAAATAACTGTATAGTAACAGCAGTAGCTGACCAAACTAAACCCAAGTCCAGCTGGAAAAACATGCCACCCTGCTGGATCACTGGCATAAGTAGAAGAAAGAAATTCATGTCAAGAAGTAAGTGGGAGGATGCACAACAGAGGTAAAATCCATAATTAGTCTCAACAGGCAAATCATGGAACTATTCAAGTCTTCAAAAGCTAAATGGCCTCCCAAGCAAAGGATAACCACAAAGCATTTTTAGTTATATCCAAAATCTTAAGAGAAGCACTCAGAAATGTTCTGAGTTGTCTGTAGATGGCACTACCTATACTCAGCAAGAAGAAGAAGTAGGAAACCTGCTTGCCAATAAATTCAGTTCAAATTTCACCACCTCATCACCCCTGGTCACTCCCCATGAAATACTCCATACCATTCCTTTGCCTGTTATCACAAAAGAGCAGGTCATCACTACACTCTCTAAAACTAGAAACATGGCATCAATGGGCCCTGACAAAATCCTAGGGTGCCTACTAAATAGCTTGAAACTTGACCTAGCAGACCCACTCAGATCTCTATTTAACCACAGTCTTCAGATAGGCTGAGTGGAGGCCAGCAACAGTCATCCCTTTGCACAAGGGGGGGACATCAACTGACCCATGAAACTACTGACCCATAAGTCTGACTAGCCTTATATGCAAGGCTATGGAGAGGATAACCATGGACCTGATTAACAATGACATAGGAAATCTCCAGACTCTAGACCCATCCCAGTTTGTCTTTCTCAGGGGCAGGTCCTGCCTGCACAACCTGGTGGACTTCTTTGAGAAGGTCACCAAGGTGATGGATGAGGGTAAGACAGTGCATACCACCTATGTTGACCTGGCCAAGGCATTTGGCACAGTACCCCACTCAAGTATTATAGATAAACTCACAAAATTGGGCATAAACCTCTGTGTCACCAGATGGATAGCCAAATGGCTCAAAGATAGGACACATATTGTTTGAGTGGGGGAATCCACATCCAGCAAGAGGTCAGTCACCCATGGAGGACCAGAGGGATCAGTGCTATGCCCCCTCCTGTTTGGGATATACTTCACAGATGTGAAGACAAATGTAGATGACATTTGGCCGACCAAGTTTACTGATGACTGCAAGTTACTTTAACATTTTTGCCTTTCCTACATAACCCATTCTTCCCACTGCTGGAGATCTTCAAGATGGCAGTGTCACTGCTCATCACAGAGCTATCTGTGTTGCTTGCTTGCCCTGGAGATGCCAGTGACCTCATTTAGCAGCTCAGCATGGTCATTTTAGGCATCCACCTTACAAAATAGGCCATGATTGATAGTGTCCCCAAAGTAAGTGCCTGAACTGGATGTGCAACAGAAAAAAACATTATTTTGCTCTCCTTGACAAACCAAATAGGTGCATGAACTGGCAATATGCACAAGTGCACATCTCATACCTCTCAACTGCACATATTTTCACAGAATATCCAGATTTTTGCCTCATATTTTTGGTCCGTTTTTCATAAAATTGTGTTTTTCTGGCAAATCAGGGGCAGATCATTAAAGACTGAAGTCAGAAAATAATGACAGACATTTAACTTTCAGACTTCATACCCTCCAGAAAATTCATGCTAATGCAAACCTGTTAATCTATCAACTTTCTAAGTGTGTAAGCACAATATTTAAACATTGTCCCTATTTTGGGGTCTTTGTCCCCCCCCCCCATTATTTATGGCTTTGTCCAGATTTCTTGCTCTAAGAGGTTGAGTGGTATGCCACACCTTCAGTCTATCAGTGGCATGTTATGCATCCTAGCTGTGGGTTATGTCATGCACACACTTCCAGAAATGTCTATAAATTGCTGCATTTTGGTGAGCTTCACCTCAGTTGCATATATGCCATGCAGACAGCATCCAAAGCAGTAATGCTGTTAGTGCATATCAGTGTGGGAGGTGTGTAGCAACATTATTAGGTATTCCTGAAATTTGTTTTGGGGTACTTTCGTAACAGGTACATTTCTGGTGTGATGAACATGTTAGCACTTGATAAGAGCAAAGTATAGGTACATATATTAATCTGTACTACTGTTTACTTGCACTGTGGAACTACATATAAACTAATACTTTAAATATTTGACTGCATGTGCACACTGTTGATAAGGAAGACAGCACAATGACAGAACAGCCTATCCCTAAACCTAGATGGAGATCCCTAACCTACATGGAGAAACATAGCTAGAGTAGATCAAAGGGGGCAGCTACCCTAGGTGCAAGATGTCAGGGGGCATGATTGGGATATGGCTGATCTGGAGGTATGATTCTACTAGCAATAAATGAAATGAATGCCAGTAGTGCATTAACAGTCAGGGCTGAAGTGCTTCAGTGATTAGTATTTGGCCTTTAAACTGCAACAAAACACTTGTTGCATTTGTAGCAACTGACTTGATACAGTTTAAAGTAATTTTTTTTTTACTCCTTGAGGACTTCAGATAAGCAGAAAAGGAATCTGCCTGCTTGCTCTTGAATGGAGGACCATTAGCAGCTAAGAATGGGCCTTGTTTTTTAGGTTCATAGGTTCATACTAGGCTATCTGCCCAAGGGCATTTATAAGCCTAGCCCATAGTTATGTGGCTTTCGCCACCCCTTTAGTTTGAATAAAAACTATGCCTATCATTTTGCTGTGCCTCTGTCAAGCAGTGACACTGAAGTAATCCCTGGGGTATATCTGCAATCTCCCATCCATTGGTCAAGATTCCTCTTGAACAAGGCCAGAGAGGTGCTCTGCCTCACATGTACCGGGATTTTGTTCCACAGCATAGGGAGTCTCTGGGTGATGAATCTGTCCCTCCAGCACGCTCTATTTATAACCGTGTCAAGGTTTAAGTCTCCCGCCCTTGTGGTTCTGCGGGATCTAGATTTTTTGAGGTGAAGCATATTCATCAAATCTGGGTTTGACATGGCCTTATATGTCAGGCACAGGTCACCTCTGAGCAAGCGGTATGAGACTGAATAGAGCTGGAGTTCTTTCAGTCGGGCAGCATAAGACATATTTTTGAGACCCTTTATCCTTTTGGTGAGGAACTTTTGGGGCCTTTCAAGCTGCAGCAGGTGTCTGGTCAGATACATTCCGAATGGGGCATTGTACTCAATCATAGGTCTAATAAGTGATGAGTACAGGGGGACGATGACCTCCCTTGATCTAGATGTGAATCCCTTCATGATCAGGTGGGTGATATAGAAGGTTTTCCTAACTACTTTAGCAACGTGAGTGTCAAACGAAAGGCTACTGTCAACCTGGGTCCCCAGATCTCTGATGACTTTTTCTGTGCTCAGTGGATTGCCACCTATATGGTAGCTAGGGGTAACCTTGTTTTTCCCGTAGGGTATGACTATGCATTTTTTGGCGTTTAACTTCAGGCCATGGCTCTGGCACCAGTTATCCGTGTCTGTGAGGCCCTTCTGGAGGATATCTGTGTCAGATGTGTTTTTGACTATGGCGCCCAGTTTGCAGTCATCTACAAACTTTGTCAGCCATAACCCTCCTGTGTTTGCTTGTACTTCAGAAAAGTAGATGCCGAACAAGAGTGGACCCAGGACTGAGCCCTGTGGGACACCACTTGTGACAGGCTTTGAGTCTGACATGGCTCCAGCAACTCTGACCCTGTGGGTTCTGTCACTTAGCCAGTTTGCAACCCATCTTGTGATGTATAGGTTTACATTCAAGCTGATGAGTTTTTCGATGATACCTGAGTGGGGTATTGTGTCGAAGGCCTTTGCCAGGTCGAGGTAGGCTGTATGGACTGCCTTTCCCTCATCAATGGCCTTGGTGACTGTCTCGAAAAAGTCAACCAAGTTTAAGAGGCAGGATCTGCCTTTGACAAAGCCAAACTGAGTTGGATCCAAAGTCTGCAAGTTCCCTATGTCTTTATTTATGAGTTCCATTATGATCCTCTCCATGGCTTTGCAGATAAGGCTTGTCAAGCTAATGGGGCGGTTTTTTTTTTTTTTGTTTTGTTTTGCTCTTCAGCAAACATGTTTTTACATGTTTTAAATATATGTACTGTGAATCTGTGCTATGTGAGCAACTGTTGTAAGCCATCCTGTTCTAAACCCAACTTTCTCACACATGAACCCACTGTCACATGTTAATGAATCGGTGTCCTCAACATATGCAATCAAGAAAGCACTATGCCTGCAGGCATCTGTTTGGTTGACATCTCATCTCTACACAAAATGGCATATCCATCACTACCTGTAATCTTTGGTATCAGTGGAGAACCCAACTGTCAACACTACTATGTTCCTATTCTTGTCCACCCCTGGAGTGTTGTGAATGCCTACGGCACCCCAAACTTTGCAAATTGTAGCCTAGAGGCCCCAGCAGTGGGGACCCCACAGCTGTGTGTCTTGTTCTTGTAGGGTGTTCTCATGCCCTCCAGAGGGGTGGATAGCAGAGGTCGAACATATTCAATTGAAAATGGTCTCCTCCTGCAGGCACTCAAGAATCATGCACAGTATGTGTTAAGGAGAGGAGATGCTAGATGCAGTGACATACAACATCAGTGCTGTTGATGGGGAAAAATCAGACAACACAGCAATGATGGAAGTGTGCTGCAACATTATTAGGCATTCCTGGAAGAAGATTTCCATTATAACAGAGAGTCATCAATCAGACACCACAGCAATGATGGAGGTGTGCTACAACATTATTAGACATTCCTGGAAGAAGGCTTCCATTACAACAAAGGGTCATCAGTCGGACACCACAGCAATGATAGAAGTGTGCCGCAACATTATTAGGCATTCCTGGAAGAAGGCTTCCATTACAACAGAGGGTCATCAATCAGACACCACAGCAATGATGGAAGTATGCTACAACATTATTAGGCATTCCTGGGAGAAGGCTTCCATTACAACAGAGGGTCATCAGTCAGACACCACAGCAATGATGGAAGTGTGCCGCAACATTATTAGGCATTCCTGGAAGAAGGCTTCCATTACAACAGAGGGTCATCAATCAGACACCACAGGAATGATGGAAGTGTGCTACAACATTATTAGGCATTCCTGGAAGAAGGCTTCCATTACAACAGAGAGTCATCAATAAGACACCACAGCAATGATGGAAGTGTGCTGCAACATTATTAGGCATTTGTGGAAAAAGGCTTCCATTACAACAGAGGGTCATCAATCAGACACCATAGCAATGATGGAAGTGTGCTACAACATTATTAGGCATTCCTGGAAGAAGGCTTCCAGTACAACACAGGGTCATCAATCAGACACCACAGGAATGATGGAAGTGTGCTACAATATTATTAGGCATTCCTGGAAGAAGGCTTCCATTACAACAGAGAGTCATCAATAAGACACCACAGCAATGATGGAAGTGTGCTGCAACATTATTAGGCATTTGTGGAAAAAGGCTTCCATTACAACAGAGGGTCATCAATCAGACACCATAGCAATGATGGAAGTGTGCTACAACATTATTAGGCATTCCTGGAAGAAGGCTTCCATTATAACAGAGGGTCACCAATCAGACACCACAGCAGTGATGTAGGTGTGCTACAAATTATTAGGTATTCCTGGAAGAAGGCTTCCATTACAACAGAGGGTCATCCACTGCAGGATGCCACATTACACTTCCAGCCTAACTGATGACAAGGAGGACTTTTTAATATCCCTGCATGGAGATTATGAAGGCATGGCTTTTATAATTGGAGGAGTGGGAACAGGTTCCAGGAATGGAAAATTCCCATGTGTCTCAGAGGGAGATCCACAAAGTTAGTAACTGTAATGCATGTGTATATAGCAACCGTGCACTTTTTCTTGGCAGACCACAAATTCCACTACATATGAGAGAACATGTAAATGGATCAATAGCACTTTAATCGTCTGCCAATTCACCAACAAAAAATGACTTAAACAACTTTCACCAACAGTAGAATTTTCTGTTTTCTCCAAGTTATATGAACTCAGAATAATTATATTTAAGTTTTTTTTTTTTTGGGGGGGGGGGGGTGCAGGCAAAAATAAGATTCCTTTGAAGTTTGCCATAAGTTGTTTCAGACATTTTTGGGGTGGATCATCACTAAGTTAAAGTGTTGTTGATCTATCAATATGAATCATATGTATACTTCTCAAAGGGGAGGTCAGGTGTGCAGGCACACAGGATTATCATGGAGGTATGAGTCCATTCAATATCTGCATAGCGTACACAACTGTTTATGTGCGTAACACGAGACAATGGATGCAAAAGAGATAATCAGTTTCACTCTACTCATGTTTGTATTGTATATTCACTGACCAGACTATTGCTATGGTGATATCTATACAGACTGAGGTTGAGATATCAGGGCAAGATCATCAACCACCTGTGTGGGGACTGACTATGATGCTAAGACACAGTTGGAATCACAGTCAGATGGCACACAGGCACTGTCTCAATCCCAAGTAGTCCTGCACCCCTTGTTCAAAGTGAAAGTGTAGCCTTGACCACACCTGAACTACTGGTTATACAGCCAGAGTAATCACCATCCACATGGCGGATCCCTCCATGATGGAAAGTACCAGCAATGCTCCCTATGTAGCTGCATCAGTGGAGGACCACATTATTTCCAATGTGGTATACCAATCATACAGCAGCCTAGTAGGAGGTTCTTGGTGCAGTTATGTGAAACAGTCAGCTCCTGGTATATGGGCAGTGCTGGGGTCAATCAATAAATATGCAGGGCTATCATCTGAGCACAGTCTATCGGTACTCATGTCAGCATGGAGATGATGTGGTACATGGCCACCA
Organism: Protopterus annectens; assembly: GCF_019279795.1. Classification (NCBI taxonomy): domain Eukaryota; kingdom Metazoa; phylum Chordata; order Ceratodontiformes; family Protopteridae; genus Protopterus; species Protopterus annectens. The sequence goes on from NC_056748.1 coordinate 607,818,958, forward strand.
GTAGGATGCTACCCATCACAGCCAGTGCCTTGATGTGACCATGGAGTTCAAGGATGTTGCCTTGCAGGGACACATTAGGGCTATTGTGGTGCATGTTGCTGCATGTGCACATACATGCACTTTCCAGTAGTATTGTCATTAGTCAGAAGCATGCAATTTCCCCCACCCCACACCATGGACATGAATGACTATCAGCACTGAGGGATGAGACACTGTCCCAGTGCCATCCTTACAGGTCTCATTCTTGCAGCAATACAACTTTCCTGTCACAGAATGCCTGTACTCTAACCACAGAAAACCACTGTAGTGGGCTTGAGTATGGTCACGTTATGGCATCCCAATGTAATGGACCCATAGTACCATGCTCTCCCAGTCATGCTTCCATAGTTCCACCCACCTCATCATTTATACACTGTGGACCAGTTTATTAGCATAGCATGGCACACCACAGAATTACTCTGCCTCCAATGTTATGCTATGCACCCAGTTTACAATATCTGCAATGTGTTATTGTGGAAATGGTGCTGGCTGCAACCCACTGCATCCTTCTTTCTGTATGGTGTATGTGGAGATGTCAGATACATAGTGTGACTTGACCATACACTGCCCAGCATAGCTTTTACCTAACACTGTGTGTGTTATACTTGTTCCATGATATTCTGCATACTCAGCTGCATTGTCATTATGTGATTGTCATGGGCCACATAGCTGGACTAGATGACACTGCATTTCCTGTGTGGCAATGCACTGTGTCCATCATCAAATGGTGGAAGTGAAGCAACTGCTGCTTGCTGTATCTCAGCCCCTATGCTGTTGATGGATGCTGTTGGTGTGTGTGTGTGTGTGTGTGTGTGTGTGTGTGTGTATATACATATTGCATTACACACACACACACACACACACACACACACACACACACACACACACACACACACACACACACACACACACACACACACACATAGACACACATAAAGAAAGAACACTTTTGAAGGAGTATTTGTTGTATGTGAAAGTTTCTATGAAATGTGATTCAATGAAATGTGTTTTAATTAATTTTTTTCAGCGCTTAGTGATTTGATGAAAAGACAATTAGATGAAATTCCATACATATCTGTGTGTGTGTGTGTGCGTGTGTGTGTGTGTGTGTGTGTGTGTGTGTGTGTGTGTGTGTGTGTGTGTATGTATGTATATATATATATATATATATATATATATATATATATATATATATATATAGATATAATTCCCACAATGCCTGCACTTGTCAGCTAAAAGGATCTATGGAATTTCCCCATACAAAAATTGGCAATATAGTTGGTTTGTTTGCTAATGTGGAAATCATGAACATTGCCGGAGTACTGTGCACTCAACATTGTTAATCAATGTCTATGCATGGCATTCTACCTGGCAGCTGATGGAACGGTAGCTCTTTCTACTAACAAGCCAGATATGGCCATTATTGCCACATGAGCAATGTGTAACACCTTGTACTTTGGACAAGGAGGTGATGACAAAAAAAGCAGTAAAGGGCGGTGTGTCTCTCCCCTAGTGTTTTCTGGAAATTGATAAGTCCATACACCTGTGGAAGCAGTATTTTGAGAAATGTGTCGAGTAATCTTTAGGCTGAAACCTCTGATGAATCAAAAGTACCCTGTTTACTTCTGCAAGGTCCTTGTAGCAAGAATAGTGAGAGCTTTACCACATATTAGTGTTCACTAGTATGGCAGTCGCACACAGCTCTCCTGTTCTTGTGTGTGACTGATGCTATCAATGGCCGTATGATATCTCTTTCAGCCAAAAAATGTCTGCAAGCTACTGGTCAATAACAGGTGGGTTAAATATGTTGGCCCTGCCATTTTCATTTGTGTTGCCTTCCAGCCATGTTGCACTACCCAGTGTGAGGTAGTGGTGCGTATAGTCACCTGGTAGTGGTTTATGAATGCTGGTGCTGCTCTGGGCATGATTGAGTGTTGTAGCTCAGAAAATGTTCACTCACTGTTTGCTTTTATAGGGACACTCAGCTTGCTGTGGGCTTTATCTGCATTATAACCGAATCATGACCTGTTGTGAGATGCATATTTGCATATCATTAGACTGTGTACCTTAATTTTCTTGTCATTATACCATAGTTACTATGCATTTCCCAAGCAGCTTTGCTTGCTTGCCCATAGTGCTGCCTACTAGTATGAGTTACAGCCTATCTGTGCCTAGCTATTGCTCACACAAAAGCACTCTGTGTACTGGGCAAACTGATATTATTGGGGCTCTGTATTCCAGCAGATGCTCTTGCAGGTGTAACAGTGTTATATGACTGATACTAGTTCATGGTGCAGGCAAAGAACGAAAGTGCTTAGTAGGGCTGATGCCACATGTACAAATATTGTAATTTCCATATACCTTAATTATTACCTTTATCGTATTTCTCAATAGAAATTAGAGGTATAATTTTACATAGTTCCCATGTAGCTGCTGTAACTGTTCTACAGTTTATGGACATTGACTTTATATATTAGGCAATGTAATTGTGCCTTTCATCACTGCTTTCTGTGGCCTAACATTACAGTGAGACCCATGCCATAAGGTTTGACAGAGATAACATTTTGAGCTCTGTGATTCAGAGAAAGGGAACTCAGATTGTAGTCATAGCAACCTGGATTCAAATAATGATCCTAAATATTGTAAAAGCCAGTCAGGGAGGGATGGGAGTGAGATGGCAAAACTAGCCAATTCATCTGGGGATGGTGTGGGTAGTAGCTTACCAGTGAGTGGCACTTTGTAGTTAGCCAGCAAATAAACTCATACAGAAAGGACAAGCATGCACTGTCCATGCCAAGGAATGCAATGCACTCTTAACTAGGGAGCATTTGTGTAGGAATACACACCCAGGGTTAACCCAGGATTACAAACATTGTACAGTACTTCCTGACTGACAGCGGGAGAAAGAAAGACAAAAATGTAAATGGCTAGAAGTGTGGATTATTCTGTGGGCCTCATTTTTCTGCTATGGTCCACTGCTTCTTCCTGGATGTTGAAAGCATTTTTCCTGGAGATTGGAAACTACTCAACTGTTCTATAGTCTTCAAAAAAAGCTGTTTTGAGGCACTGCCATTCTTCATTTCTACCTCTTTCCTCTTCTTCCTGAGGTGCTAGAGCCATGAATAATTCAGTAAACAAGCTCTCTTTTTTAGAGATCGAGCATGGAAAGAATAACGCAAAAACAAATCTCCACTAAATGAAATTACATACAAGCAACTCAGAAATAAGGCCAAAAAACTAGTAATTAATAAGAAAAATTTTTTTCTCTACACAACTATTTGGTTAAAAACATAACCCAAAAAAGTTCTGGAAATCAGTTTCCTCCCTCCTCAATCCTAGGATCGCACATAACCCATCACTTTATCCTGACAAAGACCCACTACAAATTGCAAATTCATTTAACTCTCACTTTATCAATACCATTCTAAATCTACTAAAAGACTCCTCCTAAAAGTGTCCCCAACTGTCATAAACCTCCGTCCCCTTCTAACAACACTCTGGTTAACCCTAGCTCCCTTCCTTCACCCACCCGCAACACTTCTCCTTCCGCTACTTCTTCTCCTCCTTTCTCTATACAGCCAGTATCCACCTCTCTGGTACTCAAACTTCTCAATAAACTCAAGCCCTGCTCCCTCTTGTCAATCTCCCATCTGAATATCTACAACTCACAGCCAAAGCAATTGCATACCCAATCGGTATATTCATTAATCGCTCCATTGCAGAGTCCTGTGTCCCCAACTCTGGAAGAAATCCATCATTACTACATTACACAAAGGTGGAATTACCCAGGATCTCTCTAATTACTAGCATATTTCTATACTCTCTCCTTTATCTAAAATTTTAGAAAAATGCATACATAACCAATTCCTAAAACATCTCTCTAACAATAACTGCCTTATACTTACCCAGCATGGTTTCTGCCCCGCACACAGTACCATGACAGCTCTACTCTCTTTACTGACACTGTGAATAAAGCCCTGGAATAGGTCTACTAACCTCAGTCATCTTACTAGACCTATCCAAGGCTTTTGACACAGTGTCACACTCTAAACTGTTGCAACAATTAGAAAATCTAGGCTGTTCCGCCAATTCCATAACATGGTTCTCAAGCTACCTAAACAATAGAAAACAGTCTGTTAGGTGGCAAAACAAATAATCCAAATACCTGCCCAACAGCACAGGAGTCCCACAAGGATCTATTTTGGGGCCACTATTGTTCAATATATTCATTAATGATCTTCACAAAGCATGCCAACATAGCACACTCATTCAATATGCCAACAATTCAGCCATCATCTCCTCTTCCACCAACCCCTCTGATCTGCAAAATATTACTCAGAATGCCCATACATCTATTGAGACTTGGATAAATGATGAGAAACTATTACTGAATCCCAAAACTCCAAACTCCTGCTTTTCTCTACAAAACCACCTATCTCAGATTTCAGAGTTTTCTCACTTTACAGTACAAAAATTTAAATAGTTAAGACAGCAAAACTATTAGGCATAATTATTGATGACAAACACCTTTGAGCAGCATATTCTTAATACTATAAAAACTCATTTTAAGCTAGGGAAACACTACTATCACAAACTTTATATGGATAATTCTACTAAACTGAAACTTGCTAACACTCTGTTTATCTCTTCCCTCCTATACAGAGACCATATTTTTACTAACCTCCACACATCCCTCTCCAACAAATTTCAATCCTGCTATTATAAAATAACTAAATTTGCCTCAGGCATGACTAACCACTCTCACCATTGATAAGCCATCTCTGAATTGAAATGGCTTGAATTCCCCCACTACCTACACTATATCCAACTAACTCTTGCTCACAAATTAATATTCAGACCTAACAAAGGCCCAGCACTCTGTCCTATCTTACAGTCATACATCCCATCCTGTAACCTACGGTCTACTAACAAGCACCTATTAAGCGTAACCAAACCAAACAAAAGAGACTGTCAAAGCTTATTGTCTCACAGCATTGCTAAATTTTTGAATGCTCTGCCTTTACACATCACTTAACTAGACTCTTTAAAATCTTTTAAAACTGCACTTCTTCTTCTTTTTTCGGCTTTTTCCCGGTTAGGGGTTGCCACGGTGGATCATCTGTCCACTCATGATTGGCAGTGGAGTTTTTACGGTGTCGAGTTGCCAGCCCGGCACCCAACCTTCCACAGAAGGCACACACATGCACACACTCACACCTAGGGCCAATTTAGAGTGTCCAATCCACCTACTGCATGTCTTTGTGATGTGGGAGGAAACCGGAGAACCCGGAGGAAACCCACATGACCACAGGGAGGACATGCAGACTCCACACAGAAGGCACCCCAGCCAAGAATTGAACCAGAGAATCTCTTGCTGTGAGGCGGCAATGCTAACCGCCGAACCACCATGGCCACCCATTTTTAAAACTGCACTAAAAGACTATTATCTCAGTAATCCTATATGTTCTTGCCTAATTATGTCCAAACCACGATAAACACTATACCATACTCTTCATATCTCTGCTCCCTTTATCCATTGTAAAACTCTCCTTTACTGAATACATATTTCATCTCTTGTATTACTGTATCTAAATTTGTATTTTGAACTTTGCACTACTGTACTTGAATTTTGTATTTGTACTGCATTTTAATTTGTTTGAAACATTGTATTTAACCTTGTCCATGTGTTTAAGATCTCTGTAAACACCCATGTCCAATGTATTATACTTCTGTATTGTACTTCTTGTCAAGCTTTTCTCCCTGGGCCTCAACTGAAAATGGGTATCTGACCCAGTGGACTTTCCCGGTCAACAAATGTCAGTAAATAAATAAATAAATAAATCAAAATGCCAGCCAGTAATAAATTACAAAATTAATATATTGTAAAACCATTATGAACAGCAATATATGGTCAAGCACTTTCATCTCTCTAAGCTTGGGACTTCATCAGAACTGTTAAACTTAATCAATAAAACAGTTATATAATTTATTTAAACAATCATGTGATACCATTAATTAAGAACTTAAAGCAACAATGTCTAAAATGCACTTGTTTATTTATTTTATTTTATTTATTTATTTGATATTTGTTAACCGGGTTGGTCCAACTGAGCCAAGGGCCCATTTTCAGTGGAGACCCGAGGAGAAAAGCTCCAATCTACTTACAGACATACAATAAAAATACGATAACATAATGGTCCAGAGTACATTCCCATAACCCAAGGAGACAAGCTCCAGTCTCCTTACAAAAACACAATAACTCAAAAATCCAATGAAAGTTCCCATTACAAAAATATACAATGTAATAAAAGGTAAAATCAGTTATTTAACAAAGAAAAAAGAAACAGAAGGAGATATTTCTAATAGAACTGAAGAGGAGTAATACAGAGGGGAGGTAGAGACTATAGGGATGTCAAGCGGGGGTGTGGCATGAGTAGTACCAGGTATTTTAGAGGTAGTGTTTTAACTCTGTTTTAATCTGTTGTAGTTGAGAGATATTTCTTATGTTAAGGGGGAGTGTGTTCCAAACATGTGCTATTGAGTACTTGTAAAGAGACTTTTCAATGTTCTTTTTGGGTATATAGATGTCCAGAAGATGTCAGTCATGCAGAGATGTTGGAGTGGGTGTAGTAAGATACTAGGTTGGAGGGGGAAGGGCAGGAAGAGGGATTGTAGAGAACAGAATGTGTGATCAGTAATTGAGGAAGTAGTAGGTGATTAGAGAATTCAGGCCAATGAAGCTTCTTTAGAGCGAGACAATGATGAGACTTGTAAGGAAGGCTTGTGGCAAATCTGCCTGTTTTATTGTATGTTTGGTCAAATTTGGACAAAAGAGTAGATTGAATGTTTTTAAAGATAGGGGCAGCATAACGTAGACAATATAAGAGGAGTGAGTGAGCCAGAGAAAGTTTGGAGATAGGTGTAAGGAATTTCTGATTTTTGTAAAGTAGTTTAAGTTTCTGGTGTTTTTTTATACATTGTTGGATGCGTAGGTTAGATTTTAGTTCATTGTCGATTATCTTGCCAAGTAGTTTGGTATGAGGTTCAGCTTTAATGATAGTATTGTTGAGGGAGTGATGACAAAGGAGGATTTGTGTTGTACCAGTGTGCTAGGAAAGAAGAGAAGGAGTTTTTATTTTTTTATTATTTAGTACAAGCTGATTATTGGAGAGCCATGTTTCTACAGATGAGAAGGTGTCCTGAGTGAGTGTTAAAAGGTTAAGAATACTATGGGTGGTAGAAATAATTATGGAGTCATCAGAGTATTGTACTAGAGTAGAGAGCTTGCAAGCAGAATGTAGTTTGTTTGTGAAGATATTGAACAAGAAGGAGCCCAGAACTGATCCTTGAGGAACTCCTGTGTTGACTGGAAGGAAGGGGGAGAAGACAGTTTTCCAACAGATTGTTGCCTATTAGAGAGGTAGCTGGAGCAGCAGTTTATTGAGGAGATGGAGAGGTTGAGGTTGGAGAGTTTATTTGGAAGTTTACAGTGAGAAACAGTATTGAAACCCTTTGAGAGATCGAGGAATAAGCAGGAAATGAGCATGTTGTTATCACAGGCCTCGGCTACTGCTTGGGTGAAAGAAAGTAATGCAGTGGATGTGCTTTGGTGGGGCCTGAAACCATGTTGGATGGAGGTTAGCAGGTTATTGTCTAGTAGGTATTTGAGTAACTGGGTATGTATGCATTTTTCAAGAATTTTGAAGATAAGGGACAAAATGGCAATGGGCCTGTAGTTAGAAGGGTCAGTGGAGTTGCCACCCTTATGTATTGGGATTGTAAAGAAGGATTTCCATATGTCAGGGACACAGGCTTCAGTAATGGATCTATTTATGAGTATAGAGACAGGATAGGCAATTAACTTTGCAGCAATTTTGAGAAAATAAGAAGGTTGTTTATCAGCAAAGGGGGAGCAAGGTTTGAGTATGAGCAAGAGAGATTAATGTAAGCAATGTGAACTGGTTTAAATGAAAAGCTATTGGGAGATGTTTTGTTGGGAGATGAAGGAGGGCTTGAGGAAGTTGTGTTATTCTCAGTTAGTTTTTAGATTGCATCTATGAAGTAGTTGTTTAGGAGAGTAGCTGTTTCGGTTGCAGTGTTATGGGGAAAGGTTTGGGTGTGGTAGGGTTGCCAGGATAAAGAAATTTATTAATGGTTGTCCAGAATTTTTTTGGATTATTCTGCAAATTTGATTGGTGGAGCAGAAGAAATTCTTCTTATTATTGTTAACTAGTTTTTTTGAAAGGTTTCTGAGCTCTTTGTACTTTTGAAGTAGTGGAGGGGATTTGTTTTTGACCCACGCTTTCCAGACACTCTTTTATGCATAATGGAGTGGGCATATTTAGTGAGCCAAGGGACAAAGGTAGATTTTGTTCTGATTTTTCTCGTCGGTAATAATGAATGTAGTATGTCAAGGAAGATCTGATTGAATGATTTAACAGCCTCATTGAGAGGGAGTTGATGAAGGAAGGACCTGTTTATGCTGGATAGTTTAGAGTTAAAAGTATCTGGATTGAAGTTGGTAAGTTTTCAACAGTCTCTATATACAGTAGGTGGTCTTTGGTTGGTTGCAGGGGGTATCTTTGGATATAGGTAGGAAAATGGCCACTTAAAGAGTTTGGAAGTGTCCCAGGGTTGTGATAAAGTTTGGGATCTGAGATGAGCATCCAGTCTAGGGTAGGGCCAGTAATGGAGATTTTGTTAGTGGGAGTGGGAGAGGTGTTGAGTTGGTGGAAGACATGACGGTTGATGCTAAGATTAGGAAATAAAGTTGTAAGTTTAGTCCAATCAATGTTTATGTCACCAAGACTGATGATTTCGTAGGTTACATTTTGAGAGATCCATGAGAGTATTTCTCAAGGGTAGGAATATTGTTCCCTGGGGGAATATAAATAGAAGGCATGGAAAATTTTTTTGCGCGAGTTTAGGTGACAGCTTAAAATAAGAGGTTAAGCAAGCTCAAAGCTGGGTATAGAAATGGAAAGTGGGGAGAGATTAAGTTGGTCAGAGTAGAGGATGGCAATGCTGCCACCCCTTTTTTGATTCTGTTAGAGTGAAAGATGCAACATGAGGGTAAGATTTTGGTGTTTGTAATGTGTGGTTTTAACCAGGGTTCTGACAGGGCTAGGATATAGGAGGAACTGTTAGCAACTTGGGAGTGCAGTTCTGTGACCTTATTTACAAGGCTTTGAATATTTAAAGAGTAGCTACTTAATGTTTTAGGAGAAGGAGAGGGGGGTGGGGATGAGACATAGGGGCGTGAAGTGTGTGTTAAGCGGTTGTGAGGGGAAGTGACAGGTGGCCCTGGGTTGGGATAGATGTCCAACTGAACATGATGCTATGCACATAGGTTGATGCGCGGCCAAACCAAACCAAGTAAATAACAAGAGGCCAGCAATAGATGGTCCTGAAGTAAAAAATAATTATATCCAATACATATACATGGCTAAAATGATCCTTTATTAAACAGACCAGTTTCGGCAACCAATGCCTTCTTCAGTGTAACATTGATACACTGAAGAAGGCATTGGTTGCCGAAACCGGTCTGTTTAATAAAGGATCATTTTAGCCATGTATATGTATTGGATATAATTATTCTTTACTTCAAGACCGTCTATTGCTGGCCTCTTGTTGTTTACTTGGGATAGATGTCCTCATCCAGGAGAAGTGTATCTATAAAAGTAATAAGATGTGCGAAGAATTCTGTAATAGCAGATGCTTTTAATTTAAGAGTTGAGGTGAGAGATGTTAAGAAACATGTTAATCTTGTAGAGGTGTGACGGTGATAAATTATAGAGAGATGGAAAGATTAAATGTGAGTGGAGGGTGGTGCTGTTAATGTGAGTGATGAAGAGAGTGGGTGGTGTTTTCTGATAAGAAAGTGTGATGTGGTAAGAGGTTGCTAGAGAAAGGCAGAAGAGAAGAGAGGTAAAAGGATATGCATAGAGCATGATGAAAAATGAGTTGCGAGTCAGAGATAAGGAGTGAAAGTTTAAAGATGGGTAGGAGTAAGTATGAATGAGGATAGTGAGGAGCAGGGAACTGCTTATATGTAGTAGGGTTATTGGAGATAGAAGTAGAGTAGGATGTTACAGGGAGAGGACAAATATATTTAGTGAGACTAGTAGGGAAGAGGTTATGATATGAGTGAGAAAGCAGTGAGGATTGTTATTGGTGGAGAAAGCTGAGTGGTGTGAGTTAACAGAAAGACGTGTTGTGTTGAAAATATAAATGTAAGATAAGTGGGGGTGGGTGGAAATGGGGGTAGGGTAGAGAAGCAGAGTGAGCCCGAGTGGTGTGAGGGTGAATGGAGCTGGATGAGCGGACTTCAAGAGACAGCAGAAATCACCAAAAAAAATCAGTAAGCACTATTATTTTATGTATTAAAATTTGAGAAAGATAGGTTGAAGTGAGGAGCTTATACAGAGGGACAGCTAAAACAGAATGTTCTTATAATATGCACAACTAGCAGAGTTTAGTAGAGTAGGAGGGAAGAGTAGAAAGTCCACTTGGTTCTTAAGGAAAAAATATACATGTAGTAGTGGTCTTTAAAGTTGGACGCTATTACAGGGACTAACAGTGAGGGAGGAGAGAGCAGACGATAGTGAAGGATAAAAGTAAAAAGGCAAAATAGAGATATGAGCAAACAGAAATCTATAAGTGATGTTAGCAAGTATCAATGTTTCAACACTATGAAAAAGAGAAAAATAGTTTAGGGGAAAGGGTAAGAGTTTAGAAACATGCAGCTGAAGTTGGACTTAAGGGTTCCCATTATTCAAGGATGTAAATAAAATATAACATACATGTAATGTAATTCAGTAGAGAGGATGCCCAGCTGTTAACTCTGGTGGGGAGGGAGTTTTCAGCAGACCACAGTGTATCAGCATCCAGTATTTCAGTTTAATATGGGAGGGTGTTAGTGAAGGAGTTCACTTCCTAAAATAGGCAAAAAACGAGAATAGTGAGGAGAGAGAAAAATATCTAATTAAGAAGGAAAACACAGATGCTTAGTTAAAAGAAACTATAACTCCAAACAAAAGAAAAGGAATAAAAGCTTAACACATACCAAAATATCATCTAACACTTACAAAAATGGTTTTGTCAGCTAATTAAACAAATGAAGAGGCAAGCTAAAGCAGTAGCATTTACAGAGACCATGTAGCTGGAGTACAACAAACACTCAGTTAGTATGCACACGCTAAATATGCATTTCAGTACAAGCCTAGAGAAAGTTAAAAAAACCTTCTCAAAATTAACTATCCATGCACCCAGTAACCATTTGGCAAATGAGGCAACAATATAAGAGCAAATAGATAAGTATGCTTCCATGTATCCTTAGAGGAAATTAGCAACAGATAATTTGGTTCCATTGCATAATGCAGTAGCAAGTACAGGGCAGTTTAGACAATACGAGTATTTGGTTCAAACACCTTGAAATGCTCTAGTACTTCAACCAACCAATGCACCAAGAGAAAAACAAATAAACATAACAGTAATATGCACAACATAGAAGAGTGCTGTTAAAGTTAATATACAGATTCCAGCAGCACTCAGTGAATGCTAAGCAGTAGGCTCTGTTGATTTTGTTTCACAGAGATAATGTATTGTATACAAAGTGAAAAATGGCAGCAGAATTGATGATTTAATAACAGTTTGTGCAGTAAAGATGAAATAAATAATGTCTTATATGCAGTACCCGCTGACTGTGCCACACATCACCTGAGTGCTATAAATGGAAAAAGAAGAGGAAAAGAAAATGGCGCAGGACACCAAAAACAACATTTTAAACTAAACAAGGTATTATGGGAGACACAGCAGACTAAAGAAGGTATGGTACAAGGTAGGGTATCATGAGAGTTAGTTAGCAATAATAAAAGAAGTCTCAAGAGGGGGTGGACTTCAAGAGACAGCAGAAATCACCCAAAAATATCAGTAAGCACTATCATTATTTTATGTATTAAAACTTGAGCAAGATAGCCTGAGGTGTGGAACTTATAGGGAGGGACAGCTAAAACAGAATGTTCTTATAATATGCACAACTAACAGAGTTTAGTAGAGTAGGAGGGCAGAGCAAAAAGTCCACTTGTTTCTTAAGGAAAAAATATGCATGTAGTAGTGGTCTTTAAAGTGGGATGCTATTATAGGGGCTAACAGTGAGGGAGGAGAGAGCAGAAGATAATGGAGAATAAAACTAAAAAGGCAAGACAGAGATATGAACAAATAGAAATCTGTAAGTGATGTTAGCAAGTATCAGCATTTCAACACTATGAAAAAGAGAAAGACAGTTTAGACGGAAGGGTGAGAGTTTAGAAACTTGGTGATGTGCAGCTGAAGTTGGGCTTAAGGGTTCCCGTTATTCAAGGATGTAAATAAACTATAACATACATGTAATGTAATTCAGTAGAGAGGACACCCAGCTGTTAACTCTGGTTGGGAGGGAGTTCTCAGAGAACCACAGTGTATCAGCATCCAGGATTTCAGTTGAGTGAATGTGGGAGGGAGTTAGTAAAGGAGTTCACTTCATGCAGTACCTACCGACTGCGCTACACATCACCTGAGTGTTGTAAACCCAAGGAGAAGGGGAAAAGAAACAAAAAGGCATACTTGTGTAAGACATTTTAACATATTAAAACATAATTTAAAACGTTTTAAATCCTTCTTTAAATGTTCTAAAGATAAATGAAATAAATGTGCATAAAATCTTAAAAATGATTGTGATTTCATAAATCAGCTGCTCTGATTTTCAAGATAGGTATTACTGAAATATATTCATTCAGCCCTGGTCTAAATTAATCTAAGTTCCCAGATTAACTCTTTCTTTTTAATTTCAGTTTTCCATGACCCCGCCCCCCCCTCTTGAGCTCCTAGGAACAGTTTCCAAAATACCAATCAAAAATATAGTGAAGGCAAGGCAACTAAGTAATTGTTGATGTTACATTTGGCAATTGTGTAAATATGTTCGTAAATCCTCTTATCAAATTGCCTTTCACTTTTTCTCACATAAAAATTGTTGCATCCAGCACACACACAGATAGATATACTAGCCCCGTGGTACCATAATTCCCATCTCCTAACTTGATTTCAATTTGTGGTGATCCCAAAGAAATGTTTGTCTGCTCTAGGATAAAATCACACTGATTACATGCACCACACTGTCTAGTGCCCCTTTTTATTATAAGAAAATTTGATTTTAAGATTTTCCAGTAAATTATTAAAGTTCCTTCCAGTTTTGAACACAAATCTGGGGGTTTCACCCAAGATTATGTAAATCTCTGTGCCCCCCCTAAATACTCTCCAGTTTTTAACTATAATATTCTTAATATCTTTAGAGTAAGAGCCAAAGGGAATGACCATTGAATTGGAAAAAACATGGGACTTAATAGAATTGTCCCGTGAAATGGGTGTACTTTCTAAACCATCCTTCCCAAGCAAGGGTTTATATTTGGTACCCCATCCATTCAGCATTTTTCACTTATTTTGTATAAGAGATTCGATGGATACCCCCTTTCCTGAAACATTTTGGTCAAGTTGTTTACTTCTAAGTTAAAGTTAATAACATCTGAACACATTCTGGTTACCCTTACAAGTTGCCCCTTAAAAATATTTTCTTCATGTACCATAGATGGCAACTATTGTACTCTAAATAACTATTAGAAAATATTAGAAAAAGTGGGTTTTCTAAACATTTTTGAGCCAAGACATCCCTTAGTTATATATTTAAAAATTGTCATATCTAAATAGTCAGTCTGATCAATAGAGTGTACATGTGTGAATCTAAGAAAGGGGGTTGTATTGTTGATGTAAAGTAAAAATTCTTCTTTGTGTGATCCCTGATCCTTGCACAAAAATGCATAAATATATGTACCAACAATCCTTGAACATGGAATTTAAAACATACGTTTTTTCCCAACTGTATATAACTAAATTTGCATATATGGTGACCCCTTTTACCTGTCGAAAAACTTGGTGCTACAAGGTGATTTAGGGCACAAAGAGTGGGAATATTTGGCTGTAACTAAGCCGAAAATAGCCTGTCCTTTCAGCATTCCTAAAATACACAAGAATGCTACTGATCGCCCTGTTAGGCCTAGAGTTTCTGTGAATTTTTCAAAAACTGAGCCATTAGCTAAATTTATGGATACTAAATGTAAGAATATTTTATCCTGGACATCCCAAACAATAAACCTTGAAACAATAATATTTGGAGACGTAAATATAGATTGGCAAACTATAGCTTCCAACTCCCCCACAAATAGTATAAATCTGTATGTTTTTTCTCAGCTTATCAATACTCCAACAAAATACAGCAAAGATCTTACCTGCCACCCTACACTAGATCACAGTATCCCACCCCATCAATTACCCCTCTTCTGGTACACTGTCTAGTCCCCTGAGCAATTATCTGCCAGCTTCGTCCCTTAGAACAAAGTCCCAACAGCTAAGAGTACACGCTGTGAAATCAGTTAGGAATTCAACTAATTTTTGTCAGCATAAATTCAACTATCTCCTACATGAAATAGACTGGACACCACTTAATGATGCTGTACAATACTTTAATAATACCTCCCATTCGTATAAAAAGAATCAGAAAGAACTTGGCACCATGGCTCTTTAAGGAATGTAAACACCTGATGAAGCAAAGAGACTTAGCCAGGATAACCTGGAAACTAAACAAAAATGAATAAAATCAGGTCAATTTCAAAACACTATGTAACAAAGTGACAAAACTAATCAACAGAAATAAGAAGTCATACTATTCAGAGCTTCTACTCCAGCATAAAATCAACCGCAAAACATTTTGGCACTACATATCTTTTCTACTTAACCCTGGAACAAACATAGAGCACACCCCATTACCTGATACCCCTTCATCACAAATAGCTGAAAACTTTAACAAGCACTTCCTAAAAATCAATATCAGACCTACTAACTAACACCTATAATGCTGGATCCTCCCACCCTTTAACCTATTCAGACACCAGCCATAGACCATCAACTACTTTGAACCCTGTCATTAATAACCCCCCTACTGAACAAAGTGTCATACAAACCCCATTCTCATTTCAGCCCATGTCCACTGACACCATCAAGAAACTGCTACAAAAACTAAAACCACGCTCTACCTCAGCTGATAATCTTCCACCACACTACCTCAGACTGGCTGCCAATTCAATCACCTACTCAACCAGTATCCTTATAAATAGGTCTTTATCTGGTTCAGAAGTACCAACCATATGGAAACAATCTCACATCACCCCTTCCACAAAGGAGGCAGTTCTTTTGAACCATCCAGTTTCTGTCCTATATCCATCTTGTCACCCATATCCAGAATTCTCGAGAGAGGTATCCATCAGCAGGTAATGCAATATCTATTGCAAAACAATCTTTTAACCAAAACCTAAAATGGCTTCCAACCCAGCCACAGCACATCTACAGCTCTATTTATCCTTTACAGACACCGTGAACAAGGCCTGAGATGCAGGATGCTATACAGCCTCAATATTTCTTGATCTCTCCAAGGCTTTTGACACAGTGTCTCAGCTCTTACTATTGAACATGCTGTCTACCTTAGGCTTCTCACATAACACAGGAAAATGGTTCCAGAGCTACCTCACGGATCATAAACAAGCAGTGAAATGGTCCAATGAACTCTCACCCTTTCTCCACGACCCTACTGGAGTCCCTCAATGCTCCATCCTTGGACCCCTACTGTTCAACATTTTCACAAACAACTTTCACACTGCCTCACACCCTAGGACCCTCATTCAATATGCTGATGATTCCACCATAATCTATACTGCTCAGTCACTACCAGAACTACTTTCAAAAACTCAACAGTCCTTTACTGCAGTCGAATTCTGGCTAAGAAATGCCCAACTCTTTCTTAATCCAAAGAAGACTAAACTTGTACTGTTTCACCCAAAAATACCCCCTGTCACTGATTTCAACATCTTTACATCTGACAACACTGTCATAGAAAAATGCAGGAAACCAACTTCTAGGAGTTACAATTAACAATAAACTTTCATTCAACCCCCATATACAGCAAAATATAAAGAAAACTCATCAAAAACTGGGACTCTTATATAGAAACAAACATTTCTTTACTACAGCAACCTAAACTACCCTTGCTAAAACATTTTTACTTCCCTCCCTTCTTTACAGTGCCCCTATCCTAACTAACTTACAAACTTCTGCCCTAAGCAAGATGGAACAGTGCTACAACAAAGTTGCAAAGTTTGCCACAAACTCTAAATATCACACACATCACTGTAAACTGCTACTAGTACTAAGCTGGCTTGAACTCCCTAACCAATGTGCCTTTATTCAGCTGTCCACCTTGCACAACCCTATTTGTGAGCCTATTGCCTGCCCTGCACTATCCAATCTAGTCACACCTTACACACCAAATCTATCCGTATGATCAGAGGGCAAAAATCCCAGTTATCTCAAACCCCACAAGAAAACCAGGTCACTCTCTGTATTCATACTCTGTCTCTTTACTATGGAATTCACTACCTTTAGATACCAGGTCTGTGGCTGGCCTAACCCATTTCAAAGCCTCTTTAAAAGGTCATCTCAAAAATACATGGCTCTTTTCCTGCATAAAGCCTGCCTAATGCTCAGCTCTTCATCTTCTTCCACACTAGCCTCATCTTCCTCTTCTGTCACATTTCACTACCTCACAGTCTGCAAGATCCTAAGGCTCTCCTAACTCTGTTTCTATACCATATCCTTAAGCTACTGCTCAGTCTGTAATGCCTCTATTCTTCTTAACTCTCTCACTATCCTTTCTGCATCACTAACTTTCTGGCTATTATTTTCCTAACTGAAACCGACAGTCTATTTTTTTCACGTAGTATAGCACTCACTGTCATACAGTACACTACCTACATACTATTTTTGGACACTATCTACTCATAGGCTATACCCAGGCTACATATATGGTAAGAGTGACTACTATTGTCTATAATGTTTTAACTCTATAGAATTATGTAGATGTGTAGTATATCTTGTAACATCTTATAACATAGTTTATGTTCTTTCAACTTATTTTTGTATAGTATTTCTCATGTTATTTGTATTGGATTGGATTATACTGTATTTGTATTGTACTGTATGTGGAGCTTTTCTCTCCAAGCCTATGCTGAAAATGGGTTCTGTAGACCCAGTCAGACCACCCCAGTAAACAAATGTCAAATAAATAAATTACTGAATGAATGCATGAATAAATAAATAAGAATGTGCTTAATACTGAGGTACACATTCTAAAGGACTCGTGGCATTTACTTGAGTTGCTCATGCAGTTACCATTTGATGACAATATTTATTCATTACTGTGCATATCATTGATGTGTATTCTGTGATTCCCCATGAGGTTGGGGTTAAATGGTTTCATTGGCTCCTGGCCCAGTTTTCTTCACTATCTAGTTCTGATATTAGAGTGGTTGTAGCATTATTAGAGTTAGTGCTTAATTACAACTTTATTTATTTTGAAGGGAAATATCATCAAGTCTTTGGGGTTGCCATGGGTGCATCTTGTGCCCCCATTTTGCTAATACGATGCTGGCTGTGTGAGAAAAGAACCTAGTTTTTACCCCCAGTTCTTATCTATAATGCATGGTTATTACTGGTTCCTGGACAACATTTTGATCCTTTGGAAGGGTAGCTTAAATGAATGGGAAGAGGTTTTAATGGGTTGGCAAAATTCTACCTCCTTTTTGAAATTTACAAGTGTTTCTAATAGGGGAAGTATTATTTATTTAGACATTATAGTGGAGAAGAATAGAGCTGATAATTGCTTTACATCTACCCTATATAGAAAAGACACATTTTCAAACACTTATCTCCACTTTGATAGTTGCCACCCCCTTCACCAAAAGAAATCTGTGGTAAAGGGCCAGATGGTGGGATTACCCCAACTTATTTCTGATGATAGAGGAGTTGCATTATCTCATTTCCCTCTTTCTTGAGAGGGGTTATCCCAAGCACCTTCTTTTTAAAATGAAGTTGCATGTGGTTGGACAGAGATATAGGCATTTTGTCCCTATTTTAAGAACTGAGTCAGGATGTGGGGACTTTGGTAATTTAGGCAAAACTTCTGTTTTTGAAAATAATGTTGATTTTGATAGGTCTTCCCCATTATTTATTATTCCCTACAGTGCCAACACCAGTATTTATGTTGATACATTAAAATGGTTTTGGAGTATTGTTTTTACTGGTGACAGTTTAGAACATTTAGGAGCAACCCCATGATTGTCTATTCCAAGGGCAGGAGCATAAAATTTATTCTTGAATGATCTGCAATTAAGACACATTTTTCCTGTAGCAGAATGTTGAAATGTGGTTTCTGCAATACATTCATACCTCACAACCATACTGAATTCATTGGAATATGCCAGTTTTGAGAGCAAAATAATAGGTTGCCACAAATTCCCGAGTATCCCCTTCAAATCCCAATTTTTGCTTTTTAGCTTTATTACAATTTTTAGTTACTGCTGATGTCATCACATGCGTGATGATGTTGGCATCGCAAGACAGTGCCTCTGTATCTTTAATTCTTTAACTTAACCAGCCTTCTCACAAGGTCCTGCACAGAACACTGGGTTTGCAACCCCTCCCTGGCATGATGTATTCCTAAGTCATCTTCTGACCTCACCTCATTCACAAAAAGCATGGATGAGGAGTCAGAATCACCCCCAGCCTCAGCAGACAAGACAGCTGTCAGCGTGTTATTACCCACTAAAACTTTTCTTTGCTCCCGAAGAGGACAACTCTTCACTGTCGAAGTGGTAGTGTAAGTTGCTTGTTTTGTTTAGTTTGTGTTAAACTTTGGGGGCTTCCGTTAATGAGTTATTGGTAATAGTTCATCAATATTAAATTAAAGGAAATACAGATAATTGTCTGCTACATAGTTGTGATAGGGTTGATAAATTAAAGTTTTAAGTGTATAATTTTTCATAAAGAGAAAACGATTTGCATTTATGGTTTTGCCATGCGTTTTTTTTATTTATTTATTTTTTTTACCATATGCTAATGCAAAAATATAACAATTCCAAACTGGAGCTGCCAGTGGTAGGCTCTGTAGTTTGAGCTGTGATTCTGTTGATCTGGTTTCTGTTGGGGAACACTGCACATCATGAAGGCAGGATTGATATTATCTTGTGTTTTCACCAGATTTGTTTGCAATTGTTTTTGATTGGAACATACACTGTAAATACAATCTTCTTTAAGTAATTATCCTAAAGCAAGTTTTTATGATTTTGGGCTGTGGACTGTTTCACTTGCGTAGACTAGTTGCAGCAGGAACTGAGTTTATAGTAGCATATCTCTCACACATGCACACACAACTAGTATGAATAATGCTGGAGTGCAAAAACAGACAGTATATCCAGACCCAATTTTATATTAGAACTGAAAAATCTATTTATTTATTCATTTAACATTTGTTTACTGGGAAAGTCCGACTGGAACAGTGCCCATTTTCAACAGGGAGAAACACTCCAGAGTCCAGACATGTCTTTGGAAAAAAATCATGAGCTTAAGTATTCCCTTCCATTTTTTTTTCTAACATCAATTATTCGTGCATGTGTAAGGCACATATAATTGTTAGAATGAAGTTGAACCTACAAGTGGCATCGCACAACTGGCAGTGAAAAAGTACGGCCCTGCCCTGCTGGGAAGTTCAGATCATGTTGTATTTTTCTTGGTTGCACCCACTCTAACCTTAAGACTGAACTCTGCAGCACTGCATCAATTTTATTTATTTACATTTTGGTTACTGGAGGTAGATGCCGATATGTTGGTGTTAGAGCACAGTATCATGCAGTGACTGTCATATAAATGGCAAAACTCTGTCTAAAACAGCAAAACTCTAGTTTCACCATTTTAAGCAGGATTTTCCTTCTTGAGACAACAGCAGGTGAACTGGAATATTGTCAGAGATTTTTTTATTTCTATTTTTATAGCGAGAGTCACACACCTATATACCTCTCAACTGTCCAGATTTTCGCAGAATGTCCAGATATTTGCATCTTACTTTTTTGTCAGCTCCTCATAAAAGTTGTGATTTTCTGGCAAATAACTTGGGATCAAAGTCACTAAATAATGACATTCAGTTGAGTTTAAGACTTAAAACCCTCCAAAAATACATGTTAACTCAAAACCTGTCGTTCTTTGTAAGTTTATAAGGCTAATATTTGAAACATGTCTGCAGTTTTAGTCCTTCCCTCCCCCATTATTATTGGTTTTGTCCAGATTTCTTGCACCAAGGGGTTCAGAGGTATGAATGACATTCTAGGACAGATTTTAAATATTCATTTTAGCTTAGAAGATAGCTTGAATAACATATTTTATGAGGAAAAGACCAAAAAACACAAGGCAAAAAATCTGGACGGTAGATTGGTATATGATTGCATATTGTGTATTAACATTTGTTTACAGCCGTATAACCCACTGATAGTAGACTGAACCTTTTCAGTTTCAGTGAGTGATAACTCTGGACTGTTTTATTTTGGGTTATATTTTTAACAGCTGTTGTCTTTTATCATTTAGAATTGTACTGCAAATTTCATGTTAGGAGGTCTACATATTTTTTGAAATAATCTCACAGTATTTAAAAGGCTTCCACTTTGCCTATTCTGTGAGCACCTGGGAGTCAGAATTAGGGTTGCCAGCTTTTCAAATGCCCAAAGTGGGACATTTTTTGTGCAAACATCAGATTTGGCAGGCTGAAACATACCCACGGCCAGTACAAAGGACAGAACTTCACTTATTTGCCTAAATAAAAGCTTATTCTTGTAGCATTTTAGTTGCTTATTCTGTTTCTTATAACATTTAGGTGTTTCAGATACAGAATAACTGTTTTATGCAACTATTGCATAAAATATAAGAAATAATTTGTCCTAATATTTCAGGACATTTGCCATTTTAACAAGTTTTTTGCAGGACACAAATGCCCAAAAAGGGACTGTCCCTCACAAAGTGGGACAGGTGGTAACCCTAGTCAGGATAATGCCCAGCAGATTTGTTAGGTTTGTAGCCAAACAGGAATTTTGGTCACTCACAGGATTGCTATGCCAATAACTGACTGAGAATATAGTTGTGTAGATTGTGCTTTAGTTTTATACACCTTCAAAATGTTATACAAGTTCAAGTTAATATAGATAAAACAGTATTGTTCTGGTTATCTTTTGTTATTTAATATTAGTGTAGCAATTAATTTTATTTTTATAATGCTATTGTTCTCATTATATTTTGTGTTTAATATTTTGTCTGTTCTTTAATTTGTGTTTGAATGTTGGTATCCCACAATTCCATTGGAGTGGGTGAGATTACATAATTTTGTATGTAAATTGTATGTTAATCAGCATCCAGATTTTTGGCCAGTTGTCCCTATTTTTCATGAGCTTTTGTCCAGATTTTTGATGTTTCCAGGTTGAGAGGTATGATGCAGATACATTCACGAGGGTCCCTATGGTGTGGTGAGTAATCATGACAGGACACTTGGTTGTCCTGGGAAATGTAACTGTAACATCTCCCATTTGGTGTACTTAGCTAGTTGTGGGTTCTGTAATGCCTTCTATGTGGGAAAAACATCCAAGAAATTAAGGGAAAGAATCATGGAACATTATTATGATATTAAGAAAAAGGAGAACACTAATGCTCTTTATAGGCATTCCATTAGGTGTCCCAGTTTCAAGAAGTTTACTTTTTGTTATTGATAGGATTTTTGTTTCACCTCATTGTGGTGATGTTGATGTGATGCTGGAAATGCATGAATTAATGTGGTAACTAAGACTTAATGCTACAATAGCACCAGGCCTTAATGATGTTAGTTCTATTTCCAGTGTCCTAAAATTTAGAGCAGGATGTATTTAAGTGTATTTTAATTAATTTATTTACTTACTTACTTACTTGTGAACCATACACATATGTATCAAATACTGCTTTATTTATTTTTATCTAATTTGTGTACTTTTTAGTGTAGTTTAGATAGCTTCACTTAGTTTTTAATATTGGTGGTTTTATTATAATGGATTGTTTATATTTATTGCTACAACGTTTCTTTGATATATTGTTTTAGGTTCATATTTTTAGTATTTACTGATTTTAGTCCGCGGTGGTACAGTGGTAGCGTTGTTATCTCACAGCAAGAGGTTCTCCCGTTCGATTCTTGGCTTGGCTTGGGAGTGTCTTCTGTGTGGAGTCTGCATGTCCTCCCCGTGGTTGGGTAGTTTTTGAAGACATGCATGCGTAAATGGGCGTGCCTTCATTGAAGGTTGGGTATTGAGCTGGCACCTCTGCATTTCGTAAAAAAATCTTCTGCCAGTCATTAGCGGACCAGAGTTCCACTGTGGTGACCCCTTACCGGGAAAAAGCCGAAAGACCAACAACAACTGATTTTCTATAGGAGTCAGATTAACTATTTACCTTTTACATTCTTTTATATTCGTTTAACCTTCTGTCAGGTGAACTAACTTGATAAGCATGATGTTGTTAATTATTTAAATTTGAACACAGGCTGGAGACAAAATTGCACTGGAGCATAGACAAAACTTAATTTTATTAAATCCTTTCTTGTTTCTGAAGAAGCCTGTGATACACTCTGATGAAAGCGCTTAAACAATAAACTTACGTTTTCTCTATGCTCCAGTGGAATTTTGTCTCCAGCCTGTGTTCTATTTGTTAGCTACCCTGTTTGTCAAGAATTATTTAAATTTGTTGTTTTTGATTGGTGGAGGAATTATTTTTATGGGGTTTGATTGTGGTTAATTTTGTTACTCTGATGATTTCTTGTATACATTTGTTTAGATGAAAGCGCGTAGTATCAGTATTTAATAAACTGTATTATGTGCTTTTGAGGTGACTCCATTTTTGTTTTTTGATATGGAATGCACATGTTTACATACACATGTATATCAGTGCAATAGTCTATGATCATGGCATTTTAAGGACCTGCTAAGAGACATGATCAAGATTTGTTCTCCACTTTGTAAGTTTCAGTTACCTTAAGCATACTGAACTCAATGTAGGAATCTGATGGGAAGCATTCACATATCTTAACAACAATGCAGGATGACAAGTTTCTTCTGGTCCCACACACCATACGATACCATGCCCAAAACATTAGTCTTCAATACACCATGTAACAATGAAGGCTAAATGGAGATTACAGATGGAAAGGATATAGTTAACACATGTCTCACCTTACTAGCACTCCAATACCAGAATGCATTCAGACACACATAGCAAGACAGCAAGACAGCAATAGCCTACTCATTCAGAGGTTCATTGTAGACATTTATACATTCTCATCCTGGCACTAGTTCTGGAATCCCTGCAGCTCAGTTGAATAGTCAGTTAAGGGGGAGTGTATACATTTCTTTTTTACCACCACACAGTACCAGCAACAATTATTTTCATTTACAGTAGGCATTGTCTCACAATTTCCACAGTGGTACCTGAGAGCATAGAGACATAAGCAGGTATGTGAACAGCTTGAGAAATTTGTTGCATGTTGTAACTGTCAAATGTTGCAGATTTTAAAAAATAAATAAATAAATAAAGAAGGATCGAGTGTGTGGAAAGGATGAGTGCAGGGTAGGAGTTTTAATGCCAGAACGTTTGGTTATATAGAAAGTTTCAGCATTAGTTAGTAGAAGTGTGGTTGTGAGTATTTGTGGGTTAGGGTAATAGTAAGGCCTAGGTAAGGGGATAGATTTACTCTAGTGCATGTGTGCTCCTGTATGTGGTATATGTCTGAGTGTCTTGTGTAGTGTTATTGTTATAGATTATTTTACTAAGGTAAAGTGAAGGGTTGGAGTTAGGACACGGTGCCAAAGTTAAGGTTATCATGCATTAGTAAAGTGGTGCAGGGGGTGTGAATCACTTCTTTTTGGATATTTCTTTTATGAATGTTTCAGTATGTAGGTTTTCAAAATGTCAGCATCAATCACCTGTGAGTCACTGCCTGTTCATGACAAAAAGTCAAAAGTCATCATATACTCATATATACCTACACACATATATCTGTATACATGCATACATACATAGATTTATTTGTATCTATACATGTGGATAGGGTGGTGCAGTGTTGTAGCAGTTAGCATTGTCGTCTCACAGCAAGAGGTTCTCTGGTTCAATTCTTGGTTGTGCGGAGTTTCATACCCTCCCTGCATTCTCCTGGGTTTCCTCCAGGTGTTCCAGGTTCCTCCCACATTCCAAAGACATGCAGTAGGTGGATTGGACACTCCAAATTGGCCCTAGGTGTGAGTGTGTGCATGGGAGTGTGAGCGGTGCACCCAGCATCCTGAGCCCATAAAATTCATTACTGCTACAGAAACAATGAGCACTGAAAGGTGTTCATTGCCCAGTATACCACATGGTGCGTAAACAGGAAAGAGAGATATATGTACATGGATTACATGATCACACATACTGACATATTCAGTTTCAAAAGATACAATACCTAGAAGCAGACACTTATATACATACCTCTCAACTGTCTAGACTTTTGTCTCATATTTTTGGTCTGTTTCTCATAAAATGTGTGGTTTTCTGAAAATTATTGAGGTATGAAGTCACTATATAATATTAAATAATGACAGATATTTGAGTATCAAAATTCATATCCTTCAGAAAATACATAATAATTCAAAACCTGTTATTCTAGCAACTTTATAAGTTTATAGGAGCAAGTTTTAAACTGTGTCCCTATTTTTGGACTTTTGTCCCTCATTATTTCTGGCTTTGTCCAGATTTCTTTCACTGAGAGGTTGAGGTATACTTATATATATATATATATATATATATATATATATATATATATATATATGAAGAATGCATGCCAGGAAAAAACAAGTGTGTGTACAATGCTTGTGCTTAACTGTGTACCTTGTGGAAAGAGCAAAGAGCAGATCTGTTAGCCATTGGTATGAAATATTCCATAATTAGAAATCATAATTAAATAAAAGTTACTGTATCAGTGCCTTACTTCATACAGAGGTACATCATCTTCTTATGAGGACTTGACAGACTCATCTACTTCATTCTCATTTATAGTGGCCCCCAGTGCTGCAACACATGGTCTGAGCTAATAGGCGTATGATTCTGTGCACCTGTAAACAGGTAGGACATTGCCTCTTCCATCACTGTCAGAGTCTGCACATGCAGTACATACTAGAGCTGTGAGCTATTAGGACATCAAGTAAGATATTCTATTGTGATATCACATCGGCATGAGTAATACAAATAAACAGTGCAGTTGCAAATTTCAAAATTAGTATGTGAAAAGGCAAGGCATCAAGTATTAGTATAAGTTGCATTCAGAGACTTGTGAAATGTTTAATTGCCAGTACTGACTGAGTGTAAGCTCCTTGCATTTTCTTTAACACACATTATACCTTTCAACATCTTAGCAAAATGTTCAAGCAGAAGGGGAAAAAAATCAGTGGGCAAAGGCAGAAAAGTCACTGGTGTATTTTAACTAATGTGCATATATCTATAAAGCTGCTGCAATCCCTTTCACCGTTACCATATATTATCTGAATGATAACAAGTCTAAAAATGAAATGTCTAGCAGTATTTTCTGTCAGCTACTTCTACATACTATATTCTGCTTCATGTGGAAGAACTTACATCACTTTAATAAAATGGCAATTACATTAGATTTTAAACTGTGTTTGGTATCTCATTAATCACACAAGTGCATGTGTACTGCCTTCAGCACACAGACTTTTACCATTTAGACTACACCAAGACTTATAAAGGTAACCTGTATAATTTTGTACTCCATGTCTTATTGCTGCCCACAATCCACTTGGCATTTAAAAATGGATACATCTTTTAAAAATGTTGGCTTCCAAAACAGCTATGAAAGGTATTCATCATTTTCAATTGTTCTCTCTAAAACTTGGCAATCTTCCCTGTAAGCAAGCTATATACCTGTCATTAGAGGCATTTATTAAGACAGGTGTAAACATATCATGGCCTGAAAAAGGCAACGTTTTTTAAGTGATGCTCAAAAACATATACAAATAGTATGCCTGGCTACACCCTTACTTTATATTTCTAAAAAGCTATTTCACTTAATCATAATGATTTTGGTATTACTATTTGTTAAAACAAGTTTGTTTTAAAAATGGATATGTGAATAACCATGTGGAATTTTTAACACTGAAAATGAGGAACATTCCTCATAATGAGTTCTACAAATAATACCACGGTGAGGAAATAATGGGACTAAGTGGAAAAATAAGTACAGCATAAAAAATAATAAAATCATTAAAATAATGCAAAATAAAAGCTTTTGTCTACTGTAATACAAACTTTTTTCCAGAAGAAGAATGGACTAAAGTATACAAAAGTGCTCATTTAATTTTGTTTTGCTTTTGATTTTAGTGTTTTACTTCTTTTTTATTTACAGTAACTTCATCAGAATTTGACAGATTTTGACAATATACCATATCATGTGATTCAGCTCATACTTAAGATTACTTCCTGAAGCATGTATGTTTTCAACAGTTTCCATAATAGGTGATTGCACTAGTTTTAATATAGTCTAAATAATAAGAGTTAAGTAACCTAATCAGTCTCACCTTTTTAACCTCCTTCTCTTTCTTCTCTCTCATTCTTTTCACTGATATTGGGGGAAGAAGGATGTAAGAGTCAGTCATCACAGATTAAGAAAATATTATAAATGTCCAGATGTTAGATTCACTGTGTGGACTAAGTTGGATGAATCCTGAAGTGTTGGGGGTTGGAGATAACAAAAGTACATGATCTCACCTTACCAGTGTAAATGTTACTAAAGAGGAAAATAAAGGCCTATAAAGATCATACATAATGACAAATGCATTTCACAGATGAAAAATGCTTGATAAGCATTTATCAAACTGCATTTGCCACCTGACAGCAACCTTCCTGATATCCTATGAATCGCAAAACATCTGGAAAATTACTACATACTCCTTGTTATTGTAAAACATGTTAGATAAAAGAAGTGAAAATGTACCACATATTACAGGTCTTTACAATTCATTTGTTTCCAGATGGACTACTTAGGGTTTTTCTCTCCTTTCTGTTTTGATAATATTAACAAATGGATGTGTACCAACTAGGTTATGTTGCACACAAAGTTAGGTCACATATTTCAACATCATAGAACAAGAAATTTGGACAAAGCCAAAAATAATGTGGAAATAGTGGAAAGTGCTATTAGGTAGGTACCAAAAGAAACATGGATACCACCAGGACACTGTTTTAAGCTGTTATTTGCATACCTGCTGGTGTATGCTCTTCAAGCAAAATAGCGCCATGAATATGCAACTACTTGACATTAGTCAATGGCATGGGGCATGCAGGGAAACTATCTTGGTGTGAAACTGCATAACTCAAAACCTCCATAGCAAGGTAGAAATGATAAGGAGCCATGGTAGATCAGGAAATTGGAAGGAGGGGCTATGGGCATGTGACCACTCAATGTCGATCACAAATTCCATTACATTTATTAAAAGATCATTGCAATAAACCCTTTTTTCCATGGCACAGAGAGATGGAACCCTGATTGTAACCCAAGCATACCTCTCAGCTGTCCAGATTTTCCCAAAATGTCCAGATTTTGCATCATATTTTTGGCCTGTTCCTCATAATATTTGTAGTTTTCTGGCAAATAAATAATGACATACATTTGAGTTTCAGACTTCATATCTTTCAGAAAATGCATGCAAATACAAATCTTATTTTATTAACATTCTGTTTTTAACAGCAATATTTCAAATATGTCCCTATTTTGGGCCTTTGTCCCACATTATTTTAGGCTTTATCCAGATTTCATGTGCTAAGAGGTTGAGAGGCATGATCCCAGGTGACCAGGATTCAGATAACAGCCGTGACAGTGGAGGAACCAGGTAGAGAGGCAGGAGAATGAAGAGTGTTCTCCTCTCACCTTTCTTGGGGGCAGGAATGTTTGTGCAGACTCTGGGGCATACTGGGCAGTTTGATTACCTGGAAGAGACTGTGGAAACTACTGCTCATGTTTTTGGGAAAGACCAATACTGGTTGGGACTACCTCTTATGGAAGTCAGGCAGTGACTAATACAGTCAGTTCATTGCACATCACCTCCATGGTGCTCTACTGTGTATATACAGTGATTAGGGCATAAAAACCTCTAATCACCCAAATAATAGGGGAAGAATGGGCCCATTGACCAGTAGGACACTGATAATCTGTAGATACTGTGGGGGGGGGGGGGCAGTGCAATAAAAGTATTGAATCAAATTTAGTACATAACAAGACATTCAAACATACACCTGCAGTTTACATAACCAGCCAGTATAATATTCCAAACTTCACTCACAAAAGGGTTTTACAGATAGCAGTTCCAAATGGCTTATCTGTTTGATCTATAGTGAAAAAGAATGCAAGTGGTTTTCTACTTCATTGAATGAGACACCACACACGTGTGTGTGTGTGTGTGTGTGTATGACATTTCTACAATGGAATACACAGCAGAGAATTATATTGTTATGGCATTCCATTCTTGCAAAAGACATAGCAGTGCACAGATACTGCAATTATTGATGCAGCATTCACAAAGAACAATATAATAGTTCATCAACACATAAATATTTAACTTGCTCCTTGTTGATGCTTTCATGTCATTGATTTATTGTTTTGGATAGCTTACGTTAAAACTGAGAGCATAAATCCTTCGGTTCTGGACTGGCTGCCGAGTAGCAGACAGTTAGTTCTATGTTAATCCTCATAACCAAGTGAAGGCTTGAAGGAATGCTGTTTGCCTTTGATCCTTTCATCAAAAGTAAGGCTAAAGGAAAAAGATGAAGTGATTTCTGCACTTGAGATTCCCTCTGCATACACAGATCAAAATGCCTGTCTATTCTGAAGTTAATATTGGCATTTCAAAGTGTTATTAAACATTAAATGGTAAATAATTAAAACAAAAAAGCAACTTTACATCTCAACAAGCCTCTTTGTCAGTGCCTTAACAATAAAAACATAAAAGACAATGTAAACTTTCTGTGAATGCTTTGTAAATAGATTTATGCACACATGTTTTATGAGAAAAAATGGGGGAAAAAAGCAATATTTATTTCTCCATTTCATCTCTAGGCAGTCTTAAACTCAGCTGGCAACAGAAAGGAATTCTATGTACTAACATAAGAAGTTTGCCAAGAAGAATGAAAGAGCATGAAACAGAACTAAAGCAGTCAGAGGCTAAAACAGAGGCACTGCCTGACGTATGGCTTAATAGTATAAAATATACCAGAATAACAAGTGGGAGACACAGTAATTGTATACATCAAAGAATATAAAAATAAAGATCACAAAGGCACTAAGCAAAAATGAAATAAAATCCAATTACATCTGTATATCAGAAGTTGGCAGGGTGGAAACTGTCAATATTGTATGCTAACAACTCCTAATGAAGTATCAAACCACTCAAGTACATTATTTACGTAAAAGAGCAAGAAACAGCAAACAGAACTGTGTTTCTTAACTTCTAGTTCTCTGATGAATTTACATGATGTAAATGACTTGTTTTGAGGAGAGTACATTCAAACATGCATGCATGCATGTAAAAATCTGTGTTAGAAGTTTATTTAAATAGTTTGCAAACTTTTGTGTAATCATAGCTATTGTTTCTCACTGTATGTACAAACAGGTAGCAAAGTATCCTTCCACAGCCTATCTACAGTTCTTAGTGTCTGTTTTTGCCTAGCCACAAGTCTTAAGGGAGAAATTAAACTTCACCCAAACCTGTATATTTAATCTATGCATACTCAGTAACTAAAGTTTTTAAAGAAGCAGTGTTTGCTATCATACAAAACAGGTTCTTCAGTAATGTGACAGTAGTATCCTAAGGGAGGGTACTTCAGGTAGTGTAGCAACTACTCAATGCTCATATTCAATCCTTTACTTTGAGAAATGAATACAAGTATCTGGGAGAGATGGAAATACTTGTGTGTCCTAGAAGCAGTGACTTTCCAGATGTGATACCTACTAAATCCATAGTTATCCCTATATAAAGTTCTGATTTGAGGAATTTAAAAATATAAGTAAAAAAAGATATTTTTTAATAAAGAAGGATTTTTATTCAGTCACTCTAAAAAGTAAAAAAATAAGAAGAGTAAAAACTTTTCAAAAGAAACACAGACAACCTGATTTCAGAAAAGCATTTGAGGTTTGTTTTGTAGATTCTGGTAATGTACCAGAAGTAGTAGCAGGAATCAGCAAAACCAACCTCAAATGCTTTTCTGAGATCAGGTTGTCTGTGTTTCTTTTGCAAAGTTTTCACTCTTTTTCCTTATTTTTTTACTTACTAGAATGATTGAATAAAAAGCATTCTTTCTTTAAAAAACTTTTTTTTACTTAGATTTTACTGAAAAACTAAAAAAAGGTGGGAAGTCAGCAATGCAACATAATTTGGGAAACAATCATTATACGAGAGAGTACTTCAGCACCCCGGACAGTTCACTGCATCCAGGAGTGTGACAGAACCACAGAAAATGCATGCTATCTGCACATTCTATGCCAAGCAAAATACTAATTTAAACACAACCTTATGTCTCAGATGTAGAACATCTTCCAAATCTAAGTATACCTGAGACAAACAAGCACTGAAGAAAGCATCTAGAAAGAAACTGTGTACCACACTTAACAAACACAGCTAATAAAATGACATGTATCTAGTGGGAGGACATACCCTTTAATGTTACAGGTTCCCTGCAAGCACTATTAACATTCTTTTCATGAGTTATTTCATTCTATAAAGATTTGATTCTCATTTCATCAGAGTTTACATGACAAAAGTAACTGTGGTATTCTTATTTGTGAATGAAATATGGGAACTGGGAACTAGATTAAAAATACTACAAGATTTTAACAAGAAGCATGAACTGGTCATTGTTGACATACAGTTAAAACACTTAGGCAATCCTTACTACATGAGAGTCAGCTGAATATGGTGGGGTTTTCTAGTTAGTAATGGCACTACCCATAGACTAAGCAAGTTGCTTTCAGCACAATGAATGAAGCTATTATATCAGCAGAAAATCAGCAGAAAATCTCAGTGTTTAGTGAGTGGCTTAGAGCCCAGTACCATAAGTAGAGAAGTCTGTGCCTGTTAACTAGTGAAAGACACAGTTTAGCCTCAACCAGCTCATGGGTTATAACTTTTCTGCAAGGGAGCTCATATTCTGAATGTGACAGTTGCCGTGCCTATTTCTTATTTTTAGACCTAATCCCAGTTGTGGTAGACCTGAAATAATTGCAAATGAACACATATTAAATGAGCTTAAGGTGGCAGTTATTGACAGAAGTCTAAGTAATAAAGTAGGCAGGCATAAAGCATTCCATTAGCAGCATCTCTACTATTACATAGACTATGTTCATAGGTTCAGAGGTAAGTACTAGACTAACTGCTCTTATGGACCATTTTAAGCCTAGCCAGTTTCTCTTTTTGTGCTTGAATTAACCTATCCCATTTGATTATAGGCTGGTCTTACCCATCCCATGGTCAATAATTATATATTATCCCTAATGAGGATAACTGAGATCATACCATAGATAATTTGAGGGGACCGATGCATGGGATAAAGCATGCAGAAGCTGCCTCTGTTCATTAGTATACATTAGTAGTATACATGATATAGTCACCATCACTACTCCAGACTCTGTAGGAGGGGTAGTGGAATAGTTCCCTATTGAAGTGAGAAGCCTGAAAATGAGAACCGAATAAGTGCAAAATGAAATAAATCAAAGAACCCCACTTAGAGTATAACAAGTCTGACCATCCTACATGACCCTTCTAAGTAAGGCTCAGGACCAACAGACAAAATATAAAACATTGGAGAGACAGAAAGAAATAGGCCCCATCTTCTTGTCGAGCCAACTGATATCATGTAACCAGGAGATTTACAGGTAATTCCTCTATGTACTAAGCCCTCTTTTCTAGAGGAATAAGGTGAGCTTCCGTGTGGTTCAAAATGCTTTTATTATTTGATGAATGAGCTCTTTCATCTAAAGAGGATGTTGTCAAATCCACAGTGGTATTATAAGCTTACTAAACATCATGTTCATCTTTATACACATTCAGTTTATGGGAAGGGCCTGTTGGTGAAAGCAGTAGTCACCTGAGGTTGATGGAAAATATGGAATGGGATTAAACTCCTGATATAATGTTTTGGGACCCTAATTAATATAGTTGATAGTGCAGGCCAATGGGGGAAAGAAACATTCAGATGTCTTGCTTTACCAATATGTGCCCTCACTGGTCTAATATTAATCAACAATGTAAGAAATTAAGGAACATCTTTTAAGCATAGAGCATTTTTCTGTTCACAATAATCAGTATTGATACAGTAGCCCTCTTTTTCAGGGCTTATGAAGAAGTAAGTGTTACACATTCACTAAAACATTTGTACAATCCTAGAATATTGGTCTGGCTACGGTAATTAATTCAAGTATTCTTAAAAATAGCCCGCTTTACAGGACATATGATGAACTGACAGTTAACCTGACACAGAAACTTTTAAAATCTTCCCTATTACTTCTTTTCAGCAGTATTTTTACAAAAAAATGCTTCTTCTGATCCATCCAAAACCAAAGACAAAATAAACTCAGAAATACACAAGCATCTGAACAAAAATGAACATGCTATAATGTTTCTGTATGCTTCAACTAAAAAGTTAAGCCAAACTGCAGAGTATGCAAGTATAGATGGGTGGAATATTTACCCCCTAGTGGAAAGTCACCAAGTAGTAAAGTCTATGATTATGTTTTTTGTGTGCCAACACACTTTTTATTGAGCAACTGGTGTTTATGACTGCTATATTATAAGCATTGGTGTCACTTGCCACTCTTGTTCCCCTTTTTCCCAACAGAGTGTTTTTGTTGTCTTAGAGTAACCCTTCTTCTAATGTATCCAGGATGTGAAACGTAAAGCTGTTATGATCTGGAAATTGCATAACATGCTTGGCTATTTCTTTTTTGTTTTTACTGACTTTGAGCTTAATGTCTGATGAATTATAAGCTTATTGACGGTCTTCCCTCTATACAAATACTTATATTTTTTGCACTGAGCCCTATAAACCACACATTCAGTGTTGCAGGCTATCCTAGTTGTGTTGGTAAATCTCTTGTTAGAGTATGTGCAGATAAAGTAGTCCTTGCCACTCATAAGATTGCAATATCTGAAGTCAGAGGGGCCCACATTTGTAAGTGTCTGTTACCATTTGTGGTTTTCCTTCTGTTTTGTCCTTAAGGTAGCCCCTAATGCTCTGTGCTTTTTTGAAACTGAAATGAGGTACAGGTTCAAAATGTTCTTATTTGTTTATTATCTGAAATTATTGACTGCATTCCCTTTGTTAACTGGATTAATCCAGCTGGTCAGTTGTCCTTTTTCAGTGGAGTCCCATTGAGAAAAGCTTCATGTATACAATGTATGTAAGTTATTGCATGACAAACCACATTGTATTCATGTATCTTCCAAGTAGCCTCTAACAGCCCACAGCTGTTCTACATTGCCTTAATTAGTCCATAGATGCTCTTTGCTGCTCATATACCCATAATTGCTCCACATAGTTCATACTCTAAAATGAATTGCACAATGATCTGTACTGTCCATTGTCACAGTTGCATTTTAACCCAAATTACTTTATTTACTTTATTTACTTAGACAATACGCTTCTATTAACTAAACTAATTTACTTCATTTACTTCATATACTTACAGGTAGTGTATCTCTAGAAACGAGACCTAATCTACCTCATTTAGACTGTATAAGGACAAGCTACTCAGCCAACACCAAATACACAGAAACAAAATGATACTGTAGCCAACAAATTCAATGCCCACTTTTTATAGAGAGCACATATGTTAACCAACCAGGTGAACAATCAAACTGTTGATGTCACTACTCAATCAAATAACCTCCTTCAGTATTTCCCTTTCCAATTAGATCTCACAGATACCATCAAAATATCTCAAAAAAAAATAAATCCTACTATAACTGCCCCTGATAATCTACTTGGTAAATATTTTAAATAGCAGCTGAGGATATTACATATTTAGTTTCATTCCTGATAAATTGATTCATATCTAAAAATACATTTCCCTCACTTTGGAAAAACAAACATTCATTATTCCATTGTACAAATGTGGAATCAATATACCTCTATCAAACTATAGGCCAATTGCCATTTTATCTTCCCTATCAAAAATATTAGAAAGATGCATTCATATGCAACTTCTCAACTATCCAATATATAACCAGTTTATGTTTTCAACCCAACACGGTTTCCCTCTTAATTACAGAACAACTACTGCTTTGTTGAATTTTGTTAATACTGTTAACACCCATAGGAATGCCAGAAACCTAGTCTCTATCATCATCTTGGTACTGTCTCCCAACAGAAACTCCAATATAAACTATCATCTTTAAGGCTTAATGAAGTAGTGCTATATAAAGTAGTACCATTTGCACATGCTTTCTTCACACTATGAATTTTTCACACAGAGCTGTCAGCTGCAACAGTATATTTCTGAAGCAACACAGCTCTCTTCAGAAAGCAATAGCAGACTTTCTCTGGGATTCATAGAGGTTACCACTAACTGTACACTAAATGTACACTTTGTGTACAGTTTCTGTATTCAGGAACATCTCTATTACATTGCTTGTGTTTTCTATTCACTCAGAAAAGCTACACCAAGTGTAATCTTTATTAATACCAACCAATGATTTTCACATGCTTTAAACATAGGACAAGTTACAAATCCGTGAAATAATATCATTGTCATATGAACAGCATTTTTCACTGTTGCAGTACTCCATACTCTAAATTAGAAGCTTAATAAGATTACACTACATAGTCTAAAGTTACCACCTTTGCACTTAACAGTTGTTGTTTCCTTTTTGATTTCATGATAAAAGTTTGAAATTGCTTGGGTTTTCCCCTTTCCGTCATACAGTATATTTAAATGCCACAAAACTTCCCCAGTAGACTTTCCTTATTAGTCACAAGGTAAACAGCATAATGTAAACATTTTATTAGGTATATATTTGTGCATCAGTACTTTTGAGTTTTCTCAGAAACACCGTACCATTGAGCCCTTAATTTATGAGTCATTTGTACTTCATACACTGTTTATGCTTCTGATTTTTTTTATTGATTTACTTTCTTGCACTTGAAGGATTTTTCAACAACTTTCTTAAATCATAAGTAATTTGAAACTACCTCAAAATTCTGTGGTTTTACTACTTCATTTAAATTGCAATACTCACTACTTACATGTATCCAGCTTCAGCCATGTCTTGACTAATCTAGTTCAGAACATACTTTTTGCATTTTTCCAGTAAGTACTTTCAGCAGCTTAATGCATTTACTATGCACATCTTTGTTAAGCAACCTTGTAGCAGTTTCACATAACTTTGTTAAAATATACAGTCGTTGTCATTTTAGCACTGTTTTCTATGCAGTTATTTTAAACTTGGTTTAATAACTATTGAACTCCTGTCTTAGAGTCCAGATTCTTTTTCAGGCTGTCTCCCTTTTTAGCAGCAAAGAGAAATCTAATGATTCTGTCTAGAATGACTTAACAAGCAACAATTAACACTTTCAGTTTACTCTGAGTTTGGTGAACATAGTTCAAACAAATCAAACTCCACAGCTGGTAACCATCATTCACAACACATCTTTAGAATACACTGTTGAGATAAGTCAGTTAGGTCTTCATTCAGTGGTACGTCTTTAGGACTGTAAACCTCCCTTCCCACATTTCAATATACACCATTAAATTATTTTTTGTTAGGATGACAGCAACTCAGAAAAAAATTCCAAACATTTTAATTATGGTTACCAGTAGAATAAATCAAATTTGGACCACAGTCTCCACCAGATCTATTATTTTGGGGACTTATTACCTTAAGCAGTGTATACTTTATGCACTTACCACCCTTCAACACATGTTCAGTAACGTTAACAGGAAGCTTCAGCAGACTCAATGCACTGAATTGTAAAAATAAGTTTTATTTATTTTAACATAGAATGCCTTTCTAGAACACTCCAAAAAGCATATTCACTTTTGTGTGTGTCACTCTCTCTCTCTTTCTGTCCCTCTTTTTTGATAAGAAGGGAATCATGGTTTCCTCCATTTAGGGGCATATGTGTTAAATCTTCCTCCCACCCTTACAAACTGTCCAAACACCTCAGCTGTCCATACAGCACAGAAGTTGCTAGAGGGCACTGTACTTATATATTGGGTATTGCTAAAATAGCTGAGTACTGGTTGAGTAATCTACAGCTCATCTGCAACATTTCATCAAAATCTGACCCACAGAAAGTGATAAATAGTCTAACCAGGGTTCAAAATGGAAACATGTTCTCCACTCACCTGCTCCACCTCATCACTGAGCTTTAACATGTGCTTGACAAGTGGGCAAGTTTTCCACTCTCCCCTTCTCAACTTTTGCTGAGTTGAGTTTCAATAAAATTGTCAACAAGCCATGGTTTGCTAAAGGTCTATTTTACTGGATCTCATACATTTCTATATGTAGATACACGCAAACACACATACATATATACAAAACAGCATATTACTAAAGATCATGCACAAAAATTGCTGAAACACATTTAATCTGAAAAAGCAGTTGAAAACACCTTTCATCAAAATGCTATTTCCTCAGCCTGTTAAACCAATAAAAGAAGAAAACAATGTATTTTTCTGATTGGTTAAATAACAATAAAAAATAGACATAATTTGTCTGGACTGTATCACTGTTAGGGAAAGGGTGTTTAGTACCCTAATGTGTAAGGTTGGGATTAAAAGTTGGGGTAATGTAGGATTAGGGTTAGCACACGCAAATATTAGTAATGGTTGGCCGAAAGGCTTTGTTTGTAGCCAACAGTAATTTATGTATTATATTATTATTATATTAGTTGTGGCTGTAGGGGATGTGACTCCAATTAGATTAATTATATTTGAGTTATGGTACTCTTGTGTCAAAGCCGGCCCAGGTATGGGATGAATATTATTGAACCTGATCAGAGAGAGGAAGAGATGTAACATATGTGAAGTAGAAACAGTATTTTGGGTTATATGTATTTTGCTGAGAAAGATAGGTTTTAAGAAGAGGAATCTTTAAACTATTAATATCCTGGCTAGCAACTGTCATTTAAAAGGCAAATTGTTTTACTTTATGTGACTGTTCCATTATAAGCTAGATGCAGTGTTTACTGATTTTAGGCTTACACAAGAAATTTTGACATTACTCTTTGTAGATAGGTGTATATTGTTTGTGGCATATAGTTTACACTGCCATTTTGAAACTGACAGCTTCACGTAGGAGTTATTTTAGGATACTGGCAACAATTATTAGAAAACTGACTGAAAATACCATGGGGAAAGGGTGAAAATCCACATCTGTGAATGGAGGGAGACATAAGTTTTGGTTAGGAGGTGTCTCCCTGTCTCCTTCCAGCCATCCAGAGATCTGGAACTTCCACAAATGGTACACATCACAAACAACATGAATCCCCAAGAACAGTGAACACTGCAGAAGAAGTTATTCTGACTTCTCATGCAGGGACCCTTGCCATCTCTGCAATGCCAGTATGAGAGGGATACTACAAATTCCCTGTGGGATCCTGGTTACTATAGACTTATTTTTCATGACATGTACATTTTATTTATTTAATTTTTATTTATTTTTATATTTGTTAACTGTAGGTGCACTTTTACGAGGGCAAAAATGTATTAATACAAGACAACATCCATATGTTTTTTTAAATATGTGACTCTTCCACCTCATTGTTTTATGTTTTATTTACAGATATAGAGAGCAGAGAATGGAAAATCCATGTTTTTAAGGCACATTGGTTTTGGTTACGTAGAACCAGGAGTAAGTTACCAATACTGTTCAATTATGTAATTGTCATATTAGGTAATGTGCATTATTGTGGACTGCTTGTAGAATTCTATGCAAGCATTATGAAAAGTAGGATATCTTGAGCACTTGTGTGCCTGTTAAAACATTACATGGGCACATGTAGACAGTCATGTTCACATTTGTTGTAGAGGATTGTAGTGTGCTTGAGTCAGCCTGCCATGGTGTTATATGAGCATGCATGTGGGTATTGAAGTCCAGTGTGAGATGGCCTGTCATACTGCAGCATGAGTGCAGATATGTCAGGGATATTTTTACCTGTAAAGGATGTTTTGGGTGTAGGGTGACATGCTAGAGCTCTACATGTACAAGCATATGGGTAGTCATAGGATCATGGGAAATATAAGACAATTGAGACAGAAGACCATTTACAACTTGCCAATACTCACCCTCATGCCACATCCCCCCCTCTCAAGAAGGGTGAAGCATGTTAGTCCCAGTATAATTACATGGGTACCCATCATATCTACCAGGTTTAATTTGAAGGATGTTAAGGTGTCACTTTGTTTAACTTGTAAGGGAAGTCTTGGTTGGGTAGGCATTGGGTAATTTATGTACTGGTGGCAATTTAAGTCATTAGTTCAGATATTAGTGGTGCTATTTGACTTGCAAATATATAGGAGATCAAATAGGATGGGGTCCCTAATGCCATAGAATGCAAGGCAAAGATCACCACATAAGAACCTATAAGAAACTGCTTAAAGCCATAACATTTCAAGCCTTTTCTAGTAGCTGAGGGACTTTAGCCCAGCAATCCACTTGGTTAGGAACCACTGGACCTTTCCATTTGCTTAAATATCAAAAAATGTACATTCCAAAAGGGGAATTGTACTGAAGAACTGGTCTAATCTGAGGTGCTTAAAGAGGAATAATATACCTTTTGATATTAGTTATGCTAAACAGAAGAATTTTCTGACTACTGCTCATACATGGGGTTCAAAAAAGAGGGAATTATCAACCCATATTCCAAGATCCCTAAATACATTATCATTTTGGACTAGGATATTGGATATAGTGCACATTAGGGGAGAGAGTAATTTTCAGTTTGATAGGCAGGGGTGTGCAGGGTGCACAGTGGACTGTCATATGGCTGCATGAACAGAA
Organism: Protopterus annectens; assembly: GCF_019279795.1. NCBI lineage: Eukaryota > Metazoa > Chordata > Ceratodontiformes > Protopteridae > Protopterus > Protopterus annectens. The sequence continues at coordinate 607,858,065 of NC_056748.1, forward strand.
GTGAACAGTTTGCTCGAGAGGGATGCATCAGGTGTGTGATGTCTTGTCATAGCAATGCATGATCAGACAGGTGGCTTTTTAAAACTTTTAAGTGCTTGGATAGGGAACACGATGGCAGAATACACATGATGGACAAAGTTCTGCTTTAGTAGATCAAGGCAATATCGCCATCTTTTCACTGAAACAGAGTCCTACTGTGGATAGACATGCATCTTTTGTATATTTTCTGAAGCACTGCAGTTAAGCAGATATTTTGTAACAACAGCTGGATGAACAACTTGATTGCAGTAATAGACAGGGATGTGAATCAGCGTGGCAATGACATGGTGCAGGGCATGATTTATAGAGCTGGCAAATTAGATTAGAGTGTGATGCTAAGTGCAGAAGCACACATACAGGGAGGTTCTGTCATACAGATAAGGTGGATACTAGCATGCAGAATTCATCCTTACTGACTCACAAAGGTATGCTCATCATGCTGTTTGAGTGATGTGAATGAATGGCAGTCATAAACAAATATGTAAAAGCATCACAACAGTAGCTTTGAACAGACCATGCACCAGACGTGGTGCTGCCATACCTCTCTACTGTCAAGTTTTTCACAGAATGTCCAGACTTTTGCCTCGTATATTTGTCTAGTCCACCTAAAATTTGTGTTTTTTCTGACAATTCATTGAGGATTCACATCAATAATGACAGACATTTCAGTTTCAGACTTCATACCTTTCAGAAAATAAATGCTAATACAAAAACTGTTGTTTTATCAACTTTCTAAGCTTATAAAAATAATCTAAAAATTGTCCTGATTTTTTTTGATCTTTGTCTCCCATTATGTTTGGCTTTGCCCAGAATCCTTGCACTAAGAGGTTGAGAGGTGTCAGTGCTGCTAGTGAGTACTGGTGTACACCACTGATTATTTTTGTTGTAACTACTTATGCCATTACAGAGACCACAAGATATGTAATACAGCACTTGTCCATAACAGAGACTGATAGTCCAATACCTCAGGTTCATTGGGATACATGGGAATATTTGATCAACAATATAATAGTGTATCTCAGTGGGTGTATAGAGTATACAAAGCATCTTGCCTTGTTATATCTCAGAAAAGGCTGTTCTGTATGCATGAAATTGTCAAAAGTACATTATTTTAATACATTAGTAATACAATTGATCAGGTGATGATATAGTTATGGTGATAGTGGCTATCTTCAGAGAATTCCTTTTGAATGATACATTTGTTTAATTAACCAACCATTCTCAAATTCACATCATACTCTGACTACTGGTAGGTGTGGTGTAATGTGAGGAACTGCAATGTATAAGTTACTTCAATACATTTTGCACATGCATATATTTGGCAGTGGCGTGGCAGTTACATTTTTGGATTGAACTATCATGAAACAATGCTGTTTGAATTAAAACTGATACACAATGAGGGACTATGCCTTTGATCCTAAGTAAAATAAAATCCAGCAAATCAAAGTCAAAACATAATGCTTATTTAAACAATAAAAGACAACTTTTCAAGAAATACTTTACTTGTCTTCAGACTATTAACAGAACAAAATGACAATAATGAAAATACAAGCTTATATAGTAAAAACAGTAAAAAGCAACCAACTACAGAAACATTATCTGATTTCTTATTGTTATTAAGAAACTTACACAAGAAAATTAGTCGGCCAGAAATTCTAAAATAAAAATGCTATTCCATGTTTATTAAAAAACATATACAATAAAATTAGTCAACCAAGAATTCTAAAACAAAAATGCTATTCAGTAAACTCTATACCTTAAAAATAAAATAAATCCATTGTACATATTCCAGGGGGTTTTGTTTTAATTGTGGCATATCTCATTGCACAAAATGCATTATTTATAATAAGAATATTCAGTGACACATACATAGTATGCCTGATTACACTCTTGATGATAATTCCTAACTAAATGTAATCTTGAAATAACCCCTTGTTCCTCTCTTCATGTTCCTTTGCAACAGATTGTACAAAGAATTCCTAACATTTTCTTTGGATACATCTCATAAAATGTGATTTCTAAGAATGCAGCTGTCTTTCGGTTTCTCTTATGTGCAATGATTGATAAACTGTACATACTGCAACACATGCCCCTCATCTAGTTCTTAGTCACAATAAGTATTCTTAAAAATATTTTTTCCCACTTTCAAGATCTACAAAACAAAGCAGCAGGAAATAAAGCCACTAGACTTAAATACATTACATTTATGTGTACCTTTCTTAGTAATTCATACATTCAGTTAAAGTTTCAGTATAGTTTCAGCATTTTTTCTGGGTCTCCTATAAGCATCCATGTCCCAGGCACTCAGAATTCACTGTCTCAAAGCCAGGAACTTGTTGTCTTGTAGGTTGCATGGGCCTCTGCACCTGCTCAAACATAACTGCCTGTTCAGGGGTGGTGCTGCCACATCTCTCCCAAACACATTAGTCATGTTCAAGCAAAGTAACTGTAGCAGCCATGTGGAGGGAGTGGGAAGAGTGGGAGTGTGGGTAGGGTTAGGGGTTCAGGTAAAGATCAGGGATGGGGTTAAGGTGGGGAAGGGGTTAGGTTGGGGAAGAGGGACATTTTAGGACAGGAAAACAGGAGAGGAGTTTAGGGTTAGAAAGTGATCTGGGATTTCAGGGCTGGGGGGGGGCAGAAATGGAGTTTTAGGTTTAGAGAGTGGGAGGGAAGTTTGGGAGTAAGGAACAGATGTGGGGTTTTGGGATTACAGAGTGGAAATGGAGGTTAAGGTTAGAGAATGGAGATTTAGGTTAAAGGAGTAATCTAGGACTTTAGTTTTATGAAGCAGGAGGAGAATGTTAGGGTTAGGGTTAGGGACCAGGTGGGAGGTTTAGGACTAGAGTTAAGGCTTTTTTAGAGTTATACAGTTCAGTAGGGTCAGGTGGTGGGAGGGCTAGGTAAATAAGTAGGATCAGGTTACTGGGAGTTAGGGCACTTGTCATTTAGAGCAAGTGGCAGTGAGCAGCTGTGCTGCAAGCTACCAGAACACAAGCACTTGGAAAAGACCATTCTTTCTTTCATGTTACATGCCCTACAGTAAACAAATTTAGACATATTACCAACTACATCTACCATTACAAAACCTGACAATAACACTCTCCAGATATTCTAATGATCCTATCAATGAACTTATAGTGCATTTTTAAGTTCTAGAAAATGTAAGTGCTGATATATGTGATATCTTTTGCAGGGCTTTGATAGAATAGGTAGCACTAAAATTAATTGAATTGCAAGTATGATAACTGCTTACTGAAATCTCATGAAGACTTCATAATTTTCCAACAACTGCCACCATAGCGTCTCCTCAAAAATCATTCTTTGAAACTAACAAAGCTATATTTCCTTTCTAACATTTTTTAAGAGTCTGCATAAATTGACCTTTAGGAATGTTTTACTGGCCATTAAAAGTTGGCAATATCCAGCATCCTTGTTCCAAGGAAGAACCAATAGCTTTGCCCAACAATCATAGATGGTAGTTTTTTGTGATTTAAAATAAATTCAGGCATGAGCAGCATGTTAACATGTCTTGAATCATATAGATTGTCTTCTACTACACACTCATTCCTCTCTGTCTCATGTTTGATATGTCTGTTCGAACCAATTTTTTCAAGTTACTATTAAATATATTAGGATGATTTCAAGTCCCTTAATCTCTATAAGTTTTGTATCTCTTCAGCAACCACATTTCACATAATGATGGCTTTAAAATACAGTCATGTCATATGCTGTGGCCTCTGTAAAATACACATGATGAAAGATGTTAGGCCTCATTGGAGGAGAATTTATATTTTTGTATAAACTAAGAATACCAGAAATGGTGTGGCACTTCAAAAGATGGTAATTGATTATTTCTTCTGTACATTTGTCCTTTGTTTACATCACTGGACCTTAGTAGAATTACTTTTTTATTTTTTATACTCTTTGTATTTTTTGCATTATATCAGTTAACTGACAGGCTGGGTAAAAGTGGATATATGATTTTACTAGTGGGGAGTTCTTTTAAATGAATTGCTCATTTTGCTCATCAAGTAATTATTTAGCACAGTTTTTAAACAAAGTTTTTTATAATATTTTTAAAATCAGGTCGTCCTCAGTGTGTATGTTCAGTCTTGGTCAGTTTTATTCATGTTTGCTTATTTATTCATGCTTATTCATTTCGTATTTGTAGTTATATAGAAATGTTTTTAAATACATGTAACTTTTGCTTTTAGTTGATGTTTAACATGTGACACTTTAAATAGCTGCATTTGGCATTAGTTATGTTTGTCTGATGAAGTCTTACTCATACTACTTGTTTTTATGAATTAAAACTTGTCTCTGTGGATCATATTTTGTTCCTTGGATTTGTCTTGCCACTGTAAGCACTACATCATGATAAATAAACTTTCTAAGTTACATAGCCTCCTCAGGGAGCAATCCTTAGCTTCCTTGCTTTTATGATAGGTCTTAATGGCACTACACTGTTTAAGCCTGGAGCACAATGTGCTCTTAAATTAATAATCCAGTTGATTTCTCTAATTTCTGTCTGATTCTTTATACCACCTTCTTTTAGGCTAGGTTGAATACATTCCAGGACTTTACATTTAAACATGTTTTGGAATATGAACAATGTCACTAATTTTCTTGTATTTAAAGTCGATTACTCCAAAAAAGTTATTGATTTTCTTGATGTAAAGGTGATGCTGCATCCGGAAACTGCCATACAGACCTGCCTCCATAGAAAGGGCACCTGGAGAAACCACTACCTACATCACCAGACAATGCACCCCAACCATATTTTTAAGAATAACTTTGAAAATCAAGCATGTCAGAGGTTGACTTTGTAACAGATTGTGACAAATTGCAATGTATTTTACGTGCAAGGGGCTACAAAGAGTCGGATCTCAAGTTGAAAACTGACCTTAAGAATATGCGAAGCCTTAAGGGCCGCCCCTACTACATGAACAATTGACCATTCCATCCTCTGGTGAACATAAGAACAGTAATTCACAACTTAATTGTCTTTTAACATATAGTACTGACAATAAACAAGTGTGTGACACCATAAGAAAGTATTGGCCTATATTGACTGCTGATGAGAAGATTAAAAATATAATAGGAAACAAACCCGGATTCTTGTACAAGAACAAACTGAACATAAAAAGCCTCTTATGTAATAAAGATGGCTTCAGTCACCAGACACTCTTGGTAAGAAAAGGCACTTTCAGATGCCATTGTTGTAAAGCTTGTACTTACATTGACAGCAGCAACACTTTTATTCACCATATCTCCAATAGTACCTATGTTTTTGATGTATTTGCAAATTGTACTACTCAACATCTTGTCTATATGGCATCTTGCTGCTCATGTAGAGGTTTCTATGTAGGAGAACTGATCAGCAACTCAAGGATCAGATTCTATGTCATATGAGAGACATAAAGAATGCTGATTTAAACAATGCACTTGCTATGCACATTGTTCATAATCCAACACGTGTTTAAATTTAAAGTCCTGGAATGTATTCAACCTAGCCTAAGAGAAGGTGATATAAAGAATCGGACAGAAATTAGAGAAATCAACTGGATTATTAATTTAAAAGCACATTGTCCTCCAGGCTTAAACAGTGTAGTGCCATTAAGACCTATCTTAAAAGCAAGGAAGCTAAGGATTGCTCCCTGAGGAGGCTATGTAACTTAGAAAGTTTATTTATCATGATGTAGTGTTTCTTATTTACTGCTGCTACAAAGCTTCCAGCAGCCATATTTGCTGCCTCTGCTAATACCAATTGTCACACACACTTTCTGTTGCCATGGCAATAAGCCACAAGAGGATGATTGGACTCAATGAGTCCTATAGTAACCTATCACCACAGGGATATGTGTTTAAGAAAACAATTGGTTAAAACTAAGAAGCTTATCCAATAGGAAAGTTACCACTGAATGTCTCACTACTGGCTGTTGACTAATTTCTAGAACTGCAGTTGGCTGCTATGCTTCCAATCAATACTAAGACTATGAATCTGCATTTGCATATGTGGGCCACCCCACATTTGTGAATGGGCATCTGGGTTTTAAATAGAATCTGTAGCAGGATTTACATATGATCTGAAGAAGACTATATCAGCCGAAAGCGCTTATCAGACCGATTTTTATTCCTGCATTTTACAGTTTTACTGAATAAATTTGTGGTTTTAACAGTTGCATCGTGGTGCCGTGGTGGTCTGCCAAAGGTTTTCCTTGTTTTGTTTCCATTGGCAGCTTTAGCAGTTGTAACAGTGTTTATTTTACTTATCGGTTCACACAGAAGTGGAATGAATGGTTAAATTACCGAAGATGTGAATTTGTTTACAGCAGGTGGTGGAGGTAGCAGGTTGTTACAGAATTGGATTCAGATAATGTTAAGGAAGAAGTATGTCAGCACTTGACTGTTTTTATGTAAGGTGATTAGGTGCATGTGTTTCAAGTGTTCTCCATTCTTTGATGGATTTATATGTTGTTCAAAACACAAAGTGAGGCTGTTACTTCAACCCTGAAGTGCCGCAACACAAGGGGCTTACTACTTTGTTTTTATGAATGCTTTTTATCAGTTGTGTTGGATGGAAAAATTGGTTGAGATTTTAAATATGCTAAATGAATGTAATATGAGGGGCGTCTTAAGATAACTTTTACAATGACACATTATCATGTTTTCACAAGTGGTCTTTTTATAAACAAGGTGGACTGGGAACTGTGGTTAATAGTGGAATCCTATAGAGAAATGCACCATCTTCCAAAGTGAGACAAGTGTCTGCATTTCTTTGATGTAGCATACACTTTGATGCTTTTGTCTTGCAAACATGTGAAATGAAATTCAGATGTGTCTGGTGAATGTTGCTTGTTTTGAGGAAGATCAGAGTCTATGTGAAAACTAAATACAGCCTCAGTACTTTTCAGGAGCTGTGAGTGCAACTTTGTAGCATGCTGACTTTTATAAGTGTAAGAAAGTGAAGTACTCAAGAGATGTGTACGATATTTTAACTATACCACTGGATTATTTTAGGTTATGTGGTGGGAATGGAATTTCTTATGCAGGGGATTCACACTTTGCAGAACCACTGACTCTATTGAAGTTGTGCAGTAAATGTGAGGCATCTGGGTACCATATAGCATGATGTGATGTGCAGCCATGTTACTTGACATTTTAATGACTTTAGGTCATGAAACTAGGGACCGCCTCAGTTTGCAATCTAGGGTTGAGATCTGCAGAGCAGAATTCTTCCCATGACTTTGTCATACAGTACAGAGCATCCTACGTATTGTAGATATTATAGAGAACTTTTAAGAGAGATGTGTGTGTTTGGAGTACTGTTTAAATGAACATGTGCTGCATGACAAAGGAAGGGGGAAAGCTATATTATTGTGGAAAACTTCCCTTTATGGATATTTATTGCACTGAAATACAAGGAAGTATTTGTGCTATTGAGGAACTTTGTTGTGTCACGTATACTAAGCCTTACCCAAAACATTTAAATGAGGTAAGGCCGGTGCTATTTTCCATTGTTTGAGTGTTCATTTAAAACTGCTGTGAAAAGGAATGTGACTGATTCTTTGAGAGACCTAACTGCCTGTGCTAAGTGATTTCATTTTCTGGATGGTAAACATTCACACTTAGTGGCAGGAGCAGGTGTATGAATCAACTCTACTGAAAATAGGTCACTGTACCCTAGCTGCTTATGCCGAGTCAAAACATAAACAAAGCAACATAGATACTTAAATTGGAATCTTTTTTTCTGCATGTGGGAGATAAGGAGAATATCAGATGCAGACCTTGTCAAATGTCTTTAACATTGTATGATTCTGTTAGCTGTTTCGCCATGTTGTTGGATAATTCTCTTCACGTTCAGTGCAGGTTAACAATGTTGTAAAAGTTTATTATCCTTTACAGAGGTAAGGCATTTCTCACTGTGGATACTAGGGGAAAGGAAATCCTTTTCTGTTCTATCATGTGGTGGTGGTGTATATTTCCCTGATTTATCAAAACTAGAGGAAATAGCTTATCGCGTGGCTGCCAAATCTGGTTCTGAAAGGCTGTAGGATTAGAAGCAAAATGATTTAACATGACAAGGTGACTTTGATAAACATTTGGGTAATGTAATGTACTGTGTAAGCCATCAGTACAGATCCATATATCATACAAAAAGCTATACAGAATGAGGTAACTATATGCCAAGACCCAAATGGGCAAAATACTTAGTTAATAAGCAGTTGTTGTGTTTAATAAGCAATCACCATAGTTAATAATTGTATTTTAGTTTTTTACACAAGTTCAAAGTTTGATGCAATTTCAAATGTTAATATAAATAAAACACTGTTGTTCTGGTTATATTTTGTGTTTAATATTTTGTCTGTTGTTCTTCAATTTCCTTTTGAATGTTGGTATCCCACAATCCCATTGGAGTGGGTGGGGTTACATAATTATGTATGCAAATTATATGTTAATCAGTGTACAGATTTGTACCTATTTTTCATGGGCCTTTGTACAGATTTTTGATGTTTCCAGGTTGAGAGCTATGAAACCATGAAGTACTGCCTACTTCCTTAAATACATCATAGCTTTAGAAGAGGATATAGTACCTTCACTGTTCATTTCTAAGTATCAATTACATTCTGACTAATGCTGACACTGATCCCCTCAATGTGGTATACTCCTTATAAGGATTTACTTTATTAACTCACACACCCACTGTCTTTCTCCTACTTACTGCCAATCACTTGACTCTTGCTATATTCAAAATTTACAGTGAGTGGCCGGGGGATGCCCACACCCCCAGTTAATTAAACGATAGATGGCCCTCTGTTTCATTAGAACCCACCTTACTGATTGCCCAGCTTATATTGGTTGGATATGGTGAAAGCTGTGTGAACTGGTTCTCAGGCTATTACTCAGGTAAATCTGTCAAATGCAAGGTTTCTAATACTTTCTCTGCATTTGGAAAATGCAGTGGTTCAGTCCCTCACTGCTTGGATTTGCATATATTGATTTTCTGATTTTATTTCTAACTTCTTACTAGAGTTCCCTAGTTAACACTCTACCCTACATTCATTTTTTCTGCACTTTCAACCTACACATTTAGATATACATAGCCATCTACAATTTGTAAATCTTCTTCTTCTTCTTCTTCTTTCGGCTTTTCCCGGTTAGGGGTCGCCACATCGGATCACCTGTCTGCTCATGATTGGCAGTGGAGTTTTACAATGTCGAGTTGCCAGCCTGGCGCCCAACCTTCCACAGAAGGCACACACATACACGCACTCACACCTAGGGCCAATTTAGAGTGCCCAATCCACCTACAGCATGTCTTTAGGATGTGGGAGGAAACCGGAGCACCCAGAGGAAACCCACGTGACCACAGGGAGGGCATCTACAATTTGTAAATGGTTTTACAAAAAGGTTGAGCTCATGATGAGTCATTGCCTTTAAACAGCTAGTGATATGGTTTAATCCTACCCTATCTTTCAACCACCACACCATCTGGGTTGCCCATAAAGTTCTGTGACAGTTTAAGCTGTCTGTAAATTCACATGATTTCTTAAACCTATAGCTTGCTTAACACTGGAAAAATTGCTTTCATTCTACATCTTGAAAATACCACACCATTCTTCAAGTAGTATTAAAGGATTAAAACTGTCCTGTATAGAACCTGAAACTTTATTTTCCTGTAATCCTCCAAAGAACCTAACAGTGCATCTTTTAAAAAAGGATGATTGCCTTCTTGTTACTAAAAGGGATTATTTTCATCTAATCTTATTAATCCATAAGTTGTTGTTTGAAAATTGATCCTCTTGTATTGACTCTACTATTATGGTTCTTCGGTCATTAGTTGCACTACACTGAGGTACACTAGGGCCTGCGCCATGGATGTGAATTAGTGAGATTGCCCCAGCAAAACACAAGATTTTATTCTTTCTTTTTTTTTTTTACACATGCATGCACAAACATAAAATGTCTGCAGTACAGCACTGAAATTAAAACTACAACTGTAACGCCAGCCACCCTCTGACCTTTCCCCTACCCAGGTAATATGATGTAACTCAATGTCAGCATGAATTACCACGGTAATGCCATGGACTAAAGAGAGTACTTCATGAGCTTTGTTGTCAATGTCCTAAGGGCAGTATTACAACTAATATCACAAGTCAGATATGCTTTTTCACCTTTATCAGTGTTGTCTTATTAAAAACAGAATAGGTGTGATGTTATAAGGTTGTGTCATCTATGCCAGGGAGTAGTGCAGTGCATGTGTACATATGCTAGCATAGCTAGCTGGAGTTTTGTAAAGAATTTTATGTTATTTGACTATCACACTGATTTCTACAGATGTTCATGTTAAAAATATATTTGTAAAGTTACTTGTGTTAAAAAATGTATTAACAGTAGGTCTTGCTGAAGAGAAAGAATTTATGCATGTATATTAGGCTGTATTGTTGCACCTAATCAAATGTGTATGTTTATCAGAGAACCTTGGAAGGGTGGAAAGTTTAAAATTGTGTTGTAGCTTTCAGATACTGCCACATATCTTAGCAAAACTCTGTGTGTGTATTGTACCAGAGTCAGGTGATCAAAGTAAATGTCATTCTCTAACCAGCAAGTGGTTTCTTTGGCACCCTCACTGCTGCACTTTAGAATTTGGCAGGAAAGATGTATGACAGGATATATATCTCACACATCCACACAGACAAAGAGAGACATCTGTTTTTTGCTGTGGTAAGACACTCAGCACACATCAGCTTGCCTTGCATTAGTATGTAGTCGGGGAACTGTACTTTTTTAGTTAGTCAAGGACATTTAGTGAGAATAGTTTAGTATTGTTTTCTGCATCTGTGAGAAACTATCCAACTGTAAAATTTTTATATCTCTGTAGCTGAAACTCTGATGTTTATCATATTCAGTATTCTGTTTTATTATTTATCATTAAATATTTGAATACCTTTCATTGGGGCTGCTCCTTTACAAAATACTTTTAACATTGAGTATACTTATGCTTGTTTTAGTGACACTGTGGCTGCTCCTGAAAGCCTTGTTGCTTTGGTCACACTCTACCATTTGTATTAGTATTAATTTTACACAATATAATTGGGTACCCTTTGTAACAGCCTTGGGTAGCTGACTGGTGGCAGCATGATTACCACAGAGTCTGGACAGAGAGGGGCAAAGCTAGTAAATCTGTGCCAGCTTTTCCCAGGTGTGTGTGTGTGTGTGTGTGTGTGTGTGTGTGTGTGTGTGTGTGTGTGTGTGTGTGTGTGTGTGTGTGCGTGTGTGTGTGTGCGTGTGTGTGTGTGCGTGTGTGTGTGTGTGTGTGTGTGTGTGTGTGTGTGTGTGTGTGTGTGTGTAAAACTCAAATATCCTAGTGTGTGTGTCAGCTACTGGGAACAGGGGCACAGAGCTCCAAAGTGGTCAGTGTGGAGTTTTGTGTGGGTCTGGAGAGAGAGAAGGAGAGTCCAGCCTTAGGTCTGGAGCATGCTCCCTGTGTGCTCTTAAAGGAAATTGTGCTTGGTGCAAGGAGTTGCATCTGAAAATACTGTGTGAATCTATCTTTGCTGTTAGTGACCATCCCTCAGCGAAGTCAGTGGTGAGGATTGAGTCTCCTTGATTGCTGGTCCAGAGTAAGGACCTGTCATAATAGCAACAACATAAACTGAAGAAATCTATATATTTTAGTTTTGACTTCTGTGTATCTCCTGTTGTAGAAATACAGACTGGACTGGAAACAAAAACTCAGCAAGTAAAGTTCAGTTAGTTTCATTCACTTCATGATACAGCACCATGCCCCATTGTAATTCCATGCCAGAATCTGGCTTCAGAACCAACTGTACAGATTGTAAGCAAACAATGCTGCCATATTACTTTTACAGAGTTGTCCTTAAATATGGAGGTATAAGTGGATGTATATCTAATCCACATTCTTTACAAAGGAAAAAAATGAAAAGAGAGAGAGCAAGAGAATTAAAAAGGCAGCTGAGTTGCCTATGTGCAGTCTTGTCTCTACCAATGAGTGTCAATATTCAAGTCATAATTATACTTTTCTGTACCCTACCAGTGAAATAGTTAGCATGAGTGCTTCATAGTAAGTGGAAACAAATGTGTGATGAACTGGGACACACTATCAAATATGTACAACACAGCTCCTACCTGGAATTTACCTCTAATAAATATTGTGACTAGAGAATCTGGCCACAGGCTTTCATAAAAATTAAAATTATTTTCCTAATGATGCATGTTATTACATTATATTGTACAGCAAAATCTCACAGAAGAAAATAATTTAATTGGTATGGCAAAAGAGAAAAGACCACTGATTTTATTCCATCAGCCTCAAATCCCTGGATTCTTTTGGCAGTATGAAATGCCCTCTGAGTTGATTTTATTGATTTTCCATTTTTCTTTTTTTAGTCTTGTGGTCCTGACATGACATGCCCCACAAGCCAGCTACTGTGTTCACACAGTGCCCTGGAATGAAAAGAAATTCTGAGTCCTCGGTAATCATCCCCATCAGAGTCAGCTTCTTTGGGGATTGGTGTAATTGTTAAGATCTTCACCTCAAAGACACAAGATGCAGGGTTTGATTCTGTCCTCTGCTTACTGTCTTGCTATTGAGCTAGGCTTGTAATAGTCTACAACTGATTGCCTAGTATTTGCCTACGAACCTGTAAAATTCTATAGTGAGGAAGCCTCTGTCTCAGAGCACCTACAAGGAACTTACACACTGGGGGCTATAACTTCTCAGACGTGCACTGTACATCTGGAATGCACTCCTTCCTTTCCATAGAAATATTTCATACTACAAGCCCTCTAGGGGGTAAAAAAGCTCTGCATTTCAGGATCCACTTGCAGTTTCTAAGTATATAACTCTGAATAAACCTAACTCAAGTAATCATTCCTTAGCATTAAAGCTCATACCTGAATTACCTGGCTGAATTTGTCTGTGGTACATATGGATACTTTTGGTTGTACATAAAGTCTAGTTGATTATATATTATTAAAAAAATCATTTTCATTATACTTGTTACATTGATAGTTTGCTAATCAATTATGCATATGATATTCATTTAATTTTTTAGTGAATGTATGCATTTTCTTCAAATGGTTATATTACTTGCTTATTTGTGCCCCTGACTCAGGTTTTGTTTTAAAACATATTGTGGGTCAGTTTATCTATCTGGTTAATTAATGAAAACATAAGCTAATAATAAATAAACATTTTACTTTATATTGTGTAAAGTCAGGCAGAAACATGTTATTATTTTTATGTGCTTAGTGTGACAGGTCTTAGTGTTATGGTAGTCAGAGCTATTTCTTCATAAGTCCTATTCACAGCCATTAATTGATGCCTTGGTACCCTGGATTTTGGTTAATTGTACAGAAGACATTCAGATATAATGATGTTTGCCAGCCTATTTATTCTTTGTAAATTTGGCATAGTATAATAAAACACATTTCCGGGGATTATACAGAGTATGCATGTTTGCATGATGAGCAGCAGTGCTAATTGCATAGGCATGCCACACATCGTGCTTACAGGGATAAAAGCAAGGTTTCATGGCCAACAATAGTGTTGCTGTCCAGAAAACCGTGTAAAGCAGCACAAACAGATTCAGACATGCAGACACGTTTACCTATAGGCAAACGTGTTCAAGATTCGGTGGCAGCCACAGTGATTAACGGAGTTTAATTTAAGACAATGAATGCAGTACTAGCACATAATAGGAAAGTGTACTCAGTGCAAATTACAGTACAAAAATGTTTTTAGCATACTAAAATAAAGGTTTAGTGGTGCTATTCAAGGGTACATAGACATTATAAATACACTAGTCTAGGAAAGTGCATGTATTATAAAGGGCCACAGACATGAATGGTAGGAATGAAGAAAGGGGAAGAGGACAAGTGAAACATGGTAATGTACACCAGATCAGGGCATGTCAGTGTACGTACACCCCAAAGACAAGACAGTTGTAACATGAACAGTCATCACGTATGAACATAATACAGTGCATACTGCTTATTACACCTCCTTTGTAGATATATTCATATCACCACATAGTTATTGTATATTATGTGACTCTCAGACAAGGTCACATATCAGTGGAGATGACTGGCTGTGATACAAGCAACCAGACATAATCACTGGAAAGGACATTTGTCAAGGACAGTATATCTAATAGGGTTTATGTGCATATTCTAAAAATGTATATATACATATATACACTATAGTCAAAATATCTTCAGTGGTTTAGTTTGATTTTATTTTCTCATTTTAGTAAATATTTGTGAAACAGATATCTAGTCATTCAGAGAAGTAACTTTAAGTCATGACTAGCTGATTATATGGGAAGTATTTGTTAGAGGTAAGAAGGTTTTTTTTAGCCATTTTTGATTCATTCATTCATTCATTCATTTTCTAACATTTAGTTTACCCTAGTCATGATCAGTGAGAGCCAGAGCGTATCTTGGCAAATAAAGGACATAAGGTAGAGAATCTGCTGTGGACAAGATACCAGTCACATGCCACTGGACACACGCACACACACACACACACACACACACACAAACACACACACGCACACACGCACACACACACACACACACACACACACACACACACACACACACACATGCGCACACACAGCTGGTATACCTACAAGTAATTAATTTAGAGGATCTTCTATTTACCTTATAGTACATTTCTGGGTCTTTTATTTTGCGATGTAAGAGGAAAACTGAGCCACTTCAGTGGCTCTGCTTGATAGACCCACTGGGAACTAATGCTGGGCGGCACAATGCCAGGGTACTTATATGGGCTAGGCTTGTAAAGGCTCCAGGGCCATTAGCCTAGTACACACCTATGAACCTATGTGCAAAAAGAGTTGCTTGAATATGAATGTAATGTCAGCACAGTTCTCGACCTATCAAGATAGATCACAACAGGCTGATGGAAGACAGTAGACACTCTGTCACCCCTGAGCTTCCAGATACTGGCCAAGGCTCTTCCCACCCCTATAGTGCCTTTTTTAGGTGGTGTTCCAAAGACCAAATTACCACTGTAACAGCTGCAAACAAATATGAAGGTCATGCTGCTCAATGCTAGAAGTTTATATCTCAGAACTTACAGATCACAACAGGCTGATGGAAGACAGTAGACAGACCCATGCACAATCATCCACAATATCAGAATAATGCCACCATTAATGTGTGTCATTGACATAAATATGTGATTGTAGTTACTTATATGTTCTGCATGAACACACTTGTACCACTGTAATGATTTGGCAGTAATCTATAAGGGGAATCAAACACACCTTCCTCAAAAAGACCACTTTTGGGAGGTGCTAAGAGCGATGCTGTTACACCTGTAGTTTAAATTATAAGCAATCCTGGCAAGTTGAGAGGTTTGCATGACATATCTATGCCACAATCCACACTTGCAAGAACGTAACCCATGCCATCAGTGTTGTCAATGGGCTGTATATTTACTGAGTGCATCACAGGAAGATATATCACACATGCATCTTGTTTAACGCCATGAAGGAAAGTCTGCTCTGCCAACTCGTAATGGTTATACATCACAAGGAATACTTATGTATGAACAAAACAATGTGTGTAAGATCACTCTGGCAAAAGTGATATACTTGAGTAAATCATCCCTGGAAGATGTGTGTTGAGGTGCATGCAAAAGGGTGCATTGTACTTAATTATTGTTGTGATGAGGGCTGAGAACAATGGGACTATAATGTCCTTTGAGAATGGCCTGCCCTTACTCAGGGATTTGTCACCACTGTGGTCACATGCTGTTGGAAATTCTGCCTACTATCTACCTGAGTAACCAGGTCACGTGCCACTTGGTCTGATCATAGGGGTGCGCTGTCTGTATTGTAATTAGCTGAGTGGTGCCAAAGTCTGCTCTTTAATTTTTGTCTTAGATCTGCAAGTTCTCTCCCCTCCTATACTTTTACTAGCTTATTAGTTTAGCACTTTACCAGACTTCTTTTAGCAATTGTTGTAGCACATAAAAGTGCTACCAGCACTAAACATTCTACACAGAAACAACTCCAGTACTTATCATTAATGCCCACCCGTCCAGGCATGTCTAATGGTCAGTTCCCTGTGCTTTCTCCTATTAAACTGGTGAACTTGGGCATCCTGAGGCAATGTAGCAACTGCCTCATGTACACTGACAACCTTCTCCTCTTACCTCCCAACACTCAGACTTGCGAGAGATGCACTTATATATCTAAATTGGAAGCCACACACTCTCCAGCCAAGACCGGAATAGCTGGTCAAGAGGAGAAGGTCAACACTTGCACCACACCACATGGAACACATAGCCCTCCCGAAAACACACCATCACTGCCTTCACAAAAAAACACAAACCACACACCCACCTTCATGAAAGCTCTCAATAAAAATCTACCAAAACAGCAGAGACCTCCAAGGCAGAAATGCACTCGACCACCACAACACAACACTAATCATGAGACACACAACAACTAAACAGCGTGCCGCTCAACCAAAGCCCCTAAGGCAAAACAGCATGCCCAACACACTAGTCATAAGTGACTCGATAGTGAGGCACACTAATGTCCCACTCACTAGGTTGAATAAGGAGAAAATAAGTCACCTGCCTGTCAGGCGCCAGGATCCACCACATAACACATGCACTCAGGTCCCTCAACAACAGGTACAAATATGACTCTTTCATTGTACATGTGGGTGTGAATGAACTGAGCCGTACCCCCATGGACTACATGAAATGAGACATGGAGGAACTCTCAGATTATGTAGCCCAGGCGGGTATGGCCCTAGCCCTGAGCAGTATCATACCATCACCCAGAATGATACCACAGTACAAGCAGAAAGTGATTGATTTCAACAATTGGCTAGGTTTCTGATGTGATTCTAAGGGGATCCAGTATCTGTCTGCCTGGGATGACATGATTGACAGACCTCGATGTTTTGCCAGACATGGCCTGCATCTGTCACCCCTGAGCTTCCAGATACTGGCCAAGGCTCTTCCCACCCCTATAGTGCCTTTTTTAGGTGGTGTTCCAAAGACCAAATTACCACTGTAACAGCTGCAAACAAATATGAAGGTCATGCTGCTCAATGCTAGAAGTTTATATCTCAGAATGCACTCACTCGAAGCACTCCTTAAAATGGAGAACATCAACATTTGTGCTGTAACAGAGACCTGGTTCAAGGCAGCAGAAAACACCCCTGCACTACCAGACTATAACTCATTCCACACCTTTCGGCCCCAGAACTTGGACCGAAGCTCCAAAGGCAGTGGTGTTTCCATATTCATAAAGGTTGCGCACACCTCTAGACTGGTAGCCCAACATAATGCATCTGAGATACTTCAAGTGCAGCTAATATTGGGTAAGACAGTGTTTCAGGTCACAACCTGCTATAGGTCCCCAACCATGTCCCAAGACTCACATTCCATGTTTCTAAGCACCCTGGAGAATAATAGGGTCCAACCTAACACTCCCATACTGGGCATCTTCAACTACCCCTCCATTAACTGGGAAAACTACTCATGTACCAATACACTTTCCCAACGTTTCCTGGAATCATTAATTCCAATGCCCCGGACCAACGCGTTCTTACCCCCACTAGAGGTAGCAACATCCTTGACCTAGTCATTACTAACATGAGCGACCATTGCTCTACACCAAAAGTCATCTCCTCTCTGGCTATATCCGACCACAAACTAATCACCTTAGAAATCCACATCCCTCCCACCCAACCCCCCCAC
Source organism: Protopterus annectens (assembly GCF_019279795.1). Classification (NCBI taxonomy): domain Eukaryota; kingdom Metazoa; phylum Chordata; order Ceratodontiformes; family Protopteridae; genus Protopterus; species Protopterus annectens. Next base: position 607,875,874 of record NC_056748.1, read on the forward strand.
CCCCACAAAGGTAACCACCATGAAAAACTTCTCCAAAGCTAACTTTGGGATCCTAAAAGCAGAGGTGGCTAACTTCACGGCACCCATGCAAATGGAGAATAGTTGCATGAACACCGAATCATACACCAGTGCACTATACAAACACGTACACAAATGCATGGATCTCTCCATACCCAATAGAACCAAGACACTCTCCTCCAAAAAAATGAAGCCAATCTGGTGGTCTCCTGCCATAAACAAACTCTACAACAGAAGCAGGAAACTGATGCAGAATAAGGTAAAGTTCCAAGACTGGAAAAACTCCCTTATCAGCTTCAACAAAAAGTTGAGATCCCTCATCAAATCCTCTAAAGCTAGCTAAGAAAACAGAATTTCAGCAGATAGTAAAGACAACCACAAGGCCTTCTATAGTTATGTAAAGAATCTCCATGTCAATACTCAGATTTGCTCTGAGTTACTGCACAATGGTACCTCTTATACAGAGCCAACAGATATTGCCAATATACTGTCCGACAGATTCAGTGCCAGCTTTACCCCCCCAAAGGACCAATCACAATACCAGTAGATTGCCAGGCACCCAGTATTACTGCTGCATGGGTTAAAACAGCACTGTCCAAGGCCAAGAATACAGCTTCTATGGGACCTGAAAATATCCCTGGCTGTGTTCTACATGAACTACAGAGTGAACTGGCACCTCACCTGTGTGCCCTGTTCAAAGACTGCCTCAATGCCAACTTTGTCCCTACCAAATGGCACACTGCTACAGTCATCCCTCTCCACAAAGGAGGAGCGACTACAGACCCTGGGAACTATCACTCCATTAGCCTGACGAGTCTGATATGCAAAGCTATGGAACGCATCATCATGGACCTAATAAGCAAGGATATAAGGAATCTCCAAACTCTGGATCCTACACAGTTTGGTTTTGTGAAGGGTAGATCATGCCTGCTCAACTTGGTCGACTTCTTTGAGTCAGTCATCAGAGCTGTGGATGAAGGCAAGGTGGTCCATACAGCCTACTTTGATCTGGCCAAGGCCTTTGATACTATCCCCACACAGGAATCATAGAAAAACTCACTAAGCTTGGCATCAACCCCTATATCACTAGGTAGGTTGCAAACTGGCTCACAGATAGAACCGATAGTGTGAAAGTAGCTGACTCCAAGTCAGACTGTAGATCAGTCATGAGTGAAGTCCCACAGGGTTCAGTCCTGGGTCCTCTCCTGTTTGGTATATACTTCTCTGAAGTCCAGGCCAATACGAAGGGACTCTGGCTGACAAAGTTCACAGACAATTGCAAGTTGGGAGCTATTACTAACTCCTCAAATGATGTTGACTTCCTACAGAAAGGCCTCACTGAGACCAACGACTGGTGTCAGAACAATGGCCTTAAGCTCAATGTCAAAAAATGTGTCATTATCCCACTTGGAAAAAAACTGGTTCCCTTGAATTACCACATCGATGGTAGTCCACTGAACACAGAACGCATTATAAGAGATCTGGGAACACAGGTTGACAGCAATCTCTCTTTTGACCACCACATTGCCACTGTGGTCAGAAAGTCCTTCTATGTGACACATCTCATTACTAAGGGTTTTGGATCCAGGAAGAAAGAGGTCATTGTCTCCGTCTACTCTTCCCTCATTAGGCCAATCATCAAGTACATTGCCTCATTTGGCATGTACTTCACTAGACACCCGCAACAACCAGAGAGGCCACAAAAGTACCTCACAAAGAAAATCCTATACCTTAAACACGTGTCCTATATGGACAGACTCAAAAAACTCCAACTATTCTCTGTCTCATATCGTCTACTTAGAGGCGATCTCTGCTTGACTTACAAAGCCATGTCTAACCCAGCTCTGTTAGAAATGCTACAGCTAAAGAAATCCCAATCCCTCCACACCACATGCTCCAGAGACCTCAACCTCATTACCACAATCAAAAGAACATGCTGGAGGGACAGGTTCATAACCCAGAGACTGCCCATGCTATGGAATAGACTTTCATACACGTCAAGCAGAGCACCTCACTGGCCCTCTTCAAGAGAAATCTTGATGAGTGGATGGGAAATAGAAAATTCACCCTGGAGATCACTCCAGTGGCTCTACTAGACAGAGGGGGAACTAAGGTCGGGTGGCACGATGCTAGGGTAATCCTTTGGACAAGGTTTGTAAAGGCTCCAGGGCCATTAGCCTAGTACATACCTATGCACCTATGTATTTGTTTTCAAAAAGGAAATAATCATGCTTTTTGTTTATTCAGTGTGTCTCCACGGCTGTTGCAAAAATTATTTGTGTGTAATACTTTTCTGCTTTATATCAGTAGCGTTCTTGGATTTCATGGTTGTCAACAGTTTACAATTGTCCACAAAGCTGGTTAGGCAAAGGATATATAAGTTTGTCTTGACTTATGAGACTGAAGTACTGAACAGGAAAGTGCCTAGTAGACAGCCCTAAGGTACGGACCTGGTCACTGTACTCTAGCTATAGGGGACTTCACACACTTTGACATTATGTGTCCTGTCTGTGATCCATTTTTCTACCCACTTGGTGACATAGTTGTTTATGCCCACTTGAGACATTTTCTCTGCAATAACTGAGTGTGGATTTGTGTCAGATGCCTTGGCCAGATCAAGTTATGCCGGATGACAGTCTTTTCCTCATGCATGCCATTGGTGACCTTCTTGAAGATGTCATCCAGATTTAACAGACATGATGTAGCCTTAACAAATCAAAAATAGTTTTGGTATACACAGCCAGGAGATTATCTCTACCCTTTTTGATAAGGTCCACGATGAGTCGTTAGTCTGCCTCACAAATGAGGAGAGTCAGAATTATGGGTCTATAAATCGCTGCATCAGGTGATGGTTCCCCTTCTTCTTCACTCAGATGGCTGTTGCTGTACACCCTTCTGCCAGAACATAGGCTGTCTGAAGGCTGTATTTAAGTAGGATCCAACTGTGCCTGCTAGGTCAGATTTTAAGTCCCGGTATAGGCAACCTGGGATGTTGTCAGATCCTATTGATTCTGTGTTTTTAGCATTACTGAGCACACACTCCTGAGAAAATATACCGAGTAATGTTTGCATGTATGCTGATGGCCAGTGGGGACAGAAGAGTGAAGTGTGAGAGAAACTGTCAGCTAGCAGATTGCCTATTTTCTCTGGGTGATTATGGCTGGTGGCATCCACAAACAGCTCTGCTCCTAGTTGTGTATTCCCCTTAACATTTCAAACTTATTGAAATATATGATTTATGACAACACCTCCAAATACAGCCTTGGTTATGCATCACATACTACACAGTGAAATTGATCACACAGTCATACACTTCTAGCAGTGTCACATAATTACATCAATTGCACAACATATGCCTATATGTTTTTTGTTGGAAAGCAGTCTGATACCATGACATTACAAAGGTGTTGGTTGGGGCTCATGCAGAACAGTTACTAACACAAATGCTGATAGCCTTAATAATCCTTGAGAATAGCAACATAACTGAGCATACAATGAATTCCACAAGGTCGCAATTGAATCAAAACATGTGATATGTTTGTGTATATCACAGCATTACATGTGGATGAAACAAGACTTATGTGCCCATGTAATAAGTATGAATTTATATTGATGTATGTCACAGAGCATTTAATGATGGTAGGTATACACATGCACTGTTGTCCGCATGTATGACTTAGCAAAATTTTATGCTGTATGCCCTTCCTGACGCAACCTTCCCCATTTATCCAGGCTTGGGACTGGCACAAAGAAATGCACTGGCTTGTGCATCCCCAGTGGCTCAAACAGATGATTCACTGTGGCAACCCCTAATGGAAAGAGATGATCCACTGTGGCGACCCGTAACGGGAGCAGCCGAAAGAAGAAGAAGAAGGTATACACATGCACACATGTGCCATACTGCAGGTGTCACTGTGATGGCTGAATGAGAACTGCGTAAAATGTTGATCTGCTCCACTACAAAAACAGATGCCTTACTAAGCCAACAATAATCATAGAATCATCCCATGTCAATAGTTCTCAGGAGGTATACAGCTTTTATGGAAGGAACATGTAATCAAATGGCAGCAGCAGCCATCAGTATATTACCTTACATCACACATTGTAATACCCTCTTGTAGGCCTAATGTACATCTACACCTCATCATGGCACATGTCAGTGTCAGCAATATAGACATCTGAAATGTTCATAGGGTCATAGAACATTGCTCAGCTAACACATGACATTGCATAAAATCCTATCCATTATTATAACATTTAAAACAAAAATCCTTGCAGCTATATGATGAAAGATAGTAAGGCTATGTGCGTGTGTGTGTTTGTTTTATTGCATTACATACTGCCTCTATCCATATGTGACATGTGCACCTCCACATGACAGAATTAGCAAGCACACATCCAGTTTGGAGATGGTTTCCAGAGGTTCATGGAAAGACTCTGCTTCATGATGTATGTATGCATCTTTGTGACAAGGACATCCTCCACTCCTCTGCAGAAAGTATTTCATATAGCCAGAGGGAAAAAGGAATGTTGGATGCATGGGGCTACATTAAAGGTTCTCCTAAGCGGTAGTAAAATTAAAAGCAATTCAAAAGATCATACAATGGCCATAATATACCACCAACCACACACACATCAGTAGACTGGTTCTGATTTGAATATTAAATCTGTGTAGGTATAGAAGCTGAATTCCATACAATGTAACACTAGCACCACTACATATGTCTGACTTTAACACTGTCACATTGCATTTTATAGAGTATGATAGCATCATTGTATACTGAGAATAAGATGTTGGGAGGAGTGTCTGATATGGATGTGGAGTCACATCGCAGTGTAAAATTGTCTCAGAAATATTATTTGAATGTATACACACTCAAGTTGCCTGCTGTCAGATTAGAATTCCTAAATATCTAGTTATAGTAGCTATAGAACACAATACTTAAAGTTACTTCTACAGCATAATTTTGACCCAAATACTATCAGATTGCACTTTATACAGGATATATATACATAAGTGTATGTTACAGGAAGATGTTTGGAGGATTGTCTGACATAGCTGTGGACTTACATGCCATTCTAAAGCTGACACCATAATGATTGTTGAATGAACCCACATACCAGTTGACCACAGTGAGACTAGAACTCCTACATGACTTTCTACAGAACACAGTGCTTAATGCAAGTACCACAGCACAAGTCTGGCTTTCATAGTGTCAGACAACACTTTATATCTGATGACATCAGCAGTGTATGTGTGATGAGAAGAAGAGAGTAGTAGGAGTGTCCCACAGGCTGTTTTAAAATGGTCTGCAGAATGTGAAATAAACTGCGCACAAACACACACATCAGCTGATGGCAGTGAGACTAGAACCCCTACCTATCTACAGAATACAGTACTTAATACAAGTACCACAGCACAAGTCTGGCATTAATAGTGTCAGACAGCACTTTACAGCTGAAGACATAAGCAGTGTATGTTTGTGAGAAAACATTAATAGGCCTGTATGAAATGGTTGTGTAGGCATGTATGACTGTCAAAATATTTGTTCTGCCTGGGACTTGAATGTCGACAGTAGGATATAGGCTCATATCCTTTTGACTGCACACACATACACACACACCAGTTGACTACAGTGAGATTATAACCCCTATGTAGCTAGTTACACAAGCTAGAGAACAAAGTATTTAACATAAGCACCATGGCACAAGTCTACATTTTAAGTTGTTGCTGGACAATTTATAGAGGATGACATCATCATTGGATGTTTTGTAAGCATGTATGATAGTCGTATATAGACTGATGCTCTTCTGACTACACACACACACACACACACACACACACACACACACACACACACCAGTTGACTGCAGTCAGATTAGAAGCCCTACTTAACTAGTTACACAAGCTAGAAAACTCAGTACTTAATACAAGCTCCACATCACAAGTCTGACTTTTACACTGCTACTGGACAATTTATAGTAGATGACATCACCATTGTATGTTTGGGAGAAGATACTGAGAGTCTTGCATGAAATGACTGTGTAGGCATATACGACTGTCAAAATATTTGTTCTGTATGGGATTTGATTGCTGACAGTAGGATGCAGACTCATGTTCTTCTGACCACACACACGCATGCACACACACACACACACACACACACACACACACACACACACACACACATACACACACACACACACACACACACACACACACACACACACACACACACACACACACACACATACCAGTTGACTGCAGTGATATTAGAACCACTAACTAGTTACACAAGCTAGAGAACTCAATACTTAAAACAAGCACAATGGCACAAGTATGACTTTTACACTGTTGCTGGACAATTTTTACAGCAGATAACATCATCATTGTATGTTTGGGAGAAGATGTTGGGAGGCTGGTATGAAATGGCTGTGTAGATATGTACAACTGTCAAAGTATTTGTTCTGCATGGGACTGGATTGCTGACAGTAGGATACAGACTCATGACTTCTGACGATGCGCACACACTTTCATATACATAGAAACACACATATTGTGGCTGTTGTGGTAAGTTAACCAATGTGTAAGTATTATGTTCCCATCAGCATACACAGTAATTAATAATTGCACCATCCCTGAAGTATGATTTTACCATGTCATACTGGTGTTCATAAATGATGCCATCATCATTGTATGATGTGGGTAACATATCCTGTTATGAAAGTGGTGTGCAAAATGTGCAATTTATATTTTCTGTTGTGTTTCCAATGTGCAAGTATACTTTAAAAGACAGCTTCTCAAACTAGATGCAAAAATCTGTCAGGAATGTATGTGCAGAAATGAGACATATGCACCTATTTCTCAATATGTTGTGTACATTATACACGTACAGTCACACACAGACACACATGTTTTGTGATCAGCATGGATACAGCTGTATATGTACATGTGATGTCCACATTAATACATGTATAAGATGATCTGTATGCCTATTGTCAGTATAAAGCTTTAGATAATGTAATAATGCAGTTGTGTTATTTATTTCTGTATTATAGTTGACATTTGTGAATTACTACTGACATATCCATTTTCAAGTGCACGGGTGCAGGGCTCACACGAGTCTGAATAAATATGTGTTCAGTCAATAATAAGTGACTTCTCTTTAGTTGTGTTTTTACATGGATTACAATGGGATGAAGACTGTGCATGGGTGCAGGGCTCACACGAGTCTGAATAAATATGTGTTCAGTCAATAATAAGTGACTTCTCTTTAGTTGTGTTTTTACATGGATTACAATGGGATAAAGACTGTGCATTAAACATATTAATACCTGTCAACCAGCTCTTTCCATAGCACACCACCAAGCAACTGGTTTGTGCAATCTATGGGAAAGCTTTTGCACATGCAAGATTCACATTTAATGACTACATCTTGAACTTGAGAAGTACTTATGCATATAGGCTATGGTAAAAATAGCTGACAGATACTATGGTGTTAGTAATGTAGTTTATATTGGAAATGTTGCGTCCTAACTTTTATAACATTAAGGACTGTTGCTATTGCATTCCACATTTGCATGGAGTTAAGAGATGAGCAAACGTGGGTCTCTGCTTAATTGGGAAAATAGTAATAGTTCCATTGGTTTGCCTTCTTCTGTGCAAATACACTAAGTGGAGAGGTGAGGCAGTCAGCACTTTGGACAGTACTGAGTGTAATAAAAACACCTGCTGACTAGCTTTCTCTGTGGCAGAAGATTTAACAGCAGCAAGTTCATATTTTGAGCACAAATGAGACAGGGTTTGAATCCAGCTCAATTTAATTTTTTACATATGTTTTCAGGATGACATTATGTAATTAAATATGATATATTTTGCAAATATGAGAGGTAATGACTACAGTGAAGTACTGTATAAAAACAAACATCAGTCAATTGATTTATGTCAACAGTATATGTATCATTTTGCAGTGTTATGCATACATCAGTGTAAATAAATGTTATGGTTCATATGCAATTTGAGTGCCTTTAACTGTGTGCTTCTTTAGCATAGTGAATTTAAACAACATTGCATGATGATAACTCCAGTATACTATAGGACATTAAGAGCCATTCACTGTCACTTGGCATTGGTGAGTGATGCCAAATTCGCAGAGAACAGAAAATGAAGGTCTTCATTAAGGGGCATTTCTGCATCTGTGTGGTGTGTGATTCTATTTTTGACTAGATTAAAGGCATGAAAATTAGGCAGATAGGAAAGTGGTGAAATGGGAGTTAAGCAGGGAAAAAATCAAAGGAAAGCAATATAGATATGTGGAGGAGGGAATTAGGAAAGAGCCATAGCTATCCACTTCTTCAACAGTCTAAAATGAACATGGATAGAATATTACATGAAATTGGACTGTCAACTCAACAAAAATGGGTGACAACAATGCAATCATGTATAGCAAATTGGACGGAATCAAATGTGTTGAGAAGACACATATGAAAAGTGGAGAGCTATGTACAGGATGATATTTTTTTTGTGGGAATGCTGCCTATTTTTTTTACTTTATTTTAGTAAGAGAGGAATGTTGGGTAAGAGACATATGTATGTCAAAGTTAGGTAGGTGACGAAGTGGTTGCAGATAAACATGATAAATAAAACAGAGACAGAGGTGGTGAGGGACACAAAAGGTTGGGGAACACCATGATTGGGGATAGGGAGGGGACATCGAAGGACCATGCCCATCAAGCATGGGGACAATGAGAATCTAGTCCTCACCCTCAGAACTGTCATCACAATCCCCTTCCTCAGCTTGCTGTTGGAGTGCTTGACATTTCTATTTTTATAGCATTCCAGTGAGCATCTTTTCCATAGAGCTGAGGCATGCCCAATGGTACTGTCTACAACCTCACCCACCATGCCTGGCAACTCCTGGTGGGTGAAAATTCACCACCTCCACAAATACACCCAGAGGGTAGCATTGAATCAGCTGCCAGGATAATTCTGCCTGATGTTGAGGACCCAGATAGTGCAGGGACTGCAGAGGCAATACTGCCATGTTGCATACCAGATGTGCTGGGAGTCAGTGAGGCAGTCTTTGGAGGGGTGGTAGGCTGAGCCTCAATGGTTGGCCTACCTCCCTGTGCTGGAAATCATTTTGTCAGCTATCAGAAACTTATGACATCAGAGCATTGTGACCGCACATATAAAAATAAAAAAGAGAGATAAGGAGTATGGTAAGAAACACAAAAAAGAGAAAGATAATTGGAACCATCATATATCACATACAATAAATTGCTACAATATAAATATAATTTTAGTTTTAGATTAGTTATACTTTTTAAAAACTACAACCTAGCACTGATAATTGTTCCATGTAATCCCTGCAATAAGTTTATATTGCACATATTTTTTTAAATAACATAGCTTAAGTTAACAAGACATTTATGCCAATTTTGTTGAAATTAACATTTAATAATTTTTTGTAATTATTTTACAATGTATTTGTTACCGGTGGGATTTGAACCCACAACATCTAAATACACAATTACAATTGACTCCTACAATTCCCTTGAGCTACAGAATGAAGCATGTATGCTGGATTTTATAGTTAAGATATGCATACTTAATTTGCTACAAATGTTTCAGACGACTAATACTTTTAATACAATAATAATTATTTTGTGCTTCTCTTAGTCTTTCTAAGCATTCAGCATGTGCTTCACTGTTTGTTGCAATCTCCTGGGCAGCTGTAAAATAAAGAGGAGAGAAAAGGACAAGAACATTATGCATATCAGTCTTGCCTATCTCCAGCTTTGACTATAATTTAAAGTATCTTTATCTGTATACTAACACAACTGTGGGATGTAGTCCTAAACTCATCCAGCCACTGGTTGAGTTGTACCTGTTTGCACCTTTTCAGGTCATTGTAGTGGTGCCTATATTGTTCTCCAGTGAATGGAATGCCAGTTGCACTGGAAAAAAGACTTGGCAAGACTATTCCAAGCCTCTGATTTATATTGAGACTTGGTATAGTTCCACTGCAATATCTGCTGTGGCACTTTACAAGGAGTCCAGTGAATATTCTGGACTTCTCTACACCCATCTTTGAACACTAAGTTGGGTACCTTCCTTTTTAGCTCCTGCCATGTCTGCACAGGTCATACAGCAACAGTTAAAGTGTTTCCCCCCTCATTTCATGATATTGCATTTAATGGTCAGTGCACAAACCTGCACAACCATGCCAACTGTTTTTGGACACTGTTAAGTGGAAAACAACATTGCCAAACAGAGATGAAGGCAGTTTGTGATACAGGAAAAGTAATGTGATAATTGGTATTAGTTTATAGGTTGGATGCTGTTGTGCCTGTTAGATGACTTAACTTTTCATATAAATTTATGACCAGACATATTTTTTTGTGTGGCTTTACACACTGATAAAAGTAATTTGTACAAAGTGGGATTCAAACTTATGCAAAATAGACAATACATAATCTTCCACATAGGTGTTTTTACCTCCCTGCCACAGAGGAAGTGTTTGTCAGAGATGCTTATTAATTATATAGACACATTAATGAATGAGTGGTTAACCATGTATGTCTGTGACCTGACAGCATCCTGGTTTATACATTCATGTGCATATGACTATCATTGAGGTATGAAGTCCATCCCAGGGCAGAAAAGACACTTTTAGGTACTTAAACATAATTTACAGTATACTGTAACCTCAGTCACACATATAATTAATATGATATCCACTGCTATACATAGGTATTGTTATGTATAATTATCTTTATATTATTCTTGAGTTTTAAAAATTGAGTGGAGCAGCATTAATAAAACGTGGATTGTACTAGATTAGAACCCTGGCTCAACTGTATTGTGGCCATGAACTTACACCTGTTGCCATAGGGAAGATTGTGTGACAGGTGTATTTTTTTACAGTTGTTACTGTTCAGAATACTCATTGCAACTGAGGACTTGTTTGTCACACATGCTCATTAGTTATATATACACATTAAAGAGTTGAGTGGTTAGCCATATGTGTGTGTGATATGAAAGTTCAAAAATAAATATTTAATTGTAGAACCATAATTGTGCTGATATGCACAGTTAAATATATAATATATATGATGTCATGTGTATGCTCAGTCTACCATCTATACATAGTTATTTTTATGTATAATTATTTTTATATTAATTTTTATATAACTCACAGTAGAACAGCATTAATAAACCTAGGAATTTGCTGGATTAGAACCGTTGCTCACCTGTATTGTGGCCCTTAACTTAAACCTGTTTCCACAGAGAGAGCTAGGCACATTCATTACTGTGTATGTATGTTAACCACCACACAAAGCCACTTAGCATGTTTGTGCGATGGAAGACCACACATGTTACAGTGTATCTTTTTAGAAATTGACAAGTTAGCAGGTAGTGAGCGAGCATTCTGACTGCCATGCAATACTGCTAAGCATGTTTGTGTGATGGAAAGCAAAAGCATGTAACAATGTATCTTTTTTGAAATCGACAATGTCTGCCTAATGTCTAGAGGTGTTGTGGAACTGCAGGTGTTCTGGAAGCATACTGACCACCGTGCAAAGCCGCTTAGCGTGTTTGTGCGATGGAAGGCAAAAGATGTAACTATGTATTTTTTCTGAAACTGACTATGTTTGCTTTTTATCTGAGGCATTATGCATTACAGGTGAGCAACGCATAAATGAGACAGGCAAAGCTCAACATGTATTATTCTTCTAAAAATTGTTTATTATGTCTCATCATTAAAAGATAAATGTGGGACTTGAACCATGACCTATATATTCTACGTGCTATATGCTTCATCATATTTAGTAGGTGTGCTACACATACACTTGATTCACAGCTGTAATTTATGCTGTCCTTATCATAGAAGTAACTTTCATTAATTTTAATTTATCTGTTTCACCATATTTGCGCTAAGCAGCACACAATGTGCAAATATTAATATTAAAAAAAAGAAATATAAACAACGTTACAAAATATATTTTAACGTACCTTACAGATTTTTACACAACTCTGGATTTGAACTATCATACTAATGAGCCCACAAAGCACACTAGGGATGTCTTATCTCTCTTTGCCACAGAAATAACTTTGCAGCATGAATGCAAATCAATGTGCATAAAAGCAAGTCCCATTTCCTCCAGAGTATTAACATGATATATGCACTTGTACACTCTCAGTTGTTTGTACATGTGTTTCTTTCATATTTATTGCAATAAATGATCATACATCCATTTATGAGTATTGTTTGCACCAATGCAGCTCTGTTTTCTTTTTGTATTTTGTTCATTCTTCTCTTATCTGTGATGTACTCAAGGGCATGCAGTCTATAGGGCATTTTGAATCACTGTCCTTTAAATGTTTGATAAAATTAGATGACAGTGAAAAACAGTTTTCATTAAAGGCAGGGCAGTTTAGCTATTGGTGAACAAAAATGAGAAATGTGTGCTGTTCACTTCCATTTAAAAGTTTGCTACAGTTACTTCTACACTTTGTAAGTGTATTCTGGGTGACACACCCAACGCAGGTAAGGTAGTCTGAATTGCTATTGCGTCTTCCTTCTCCATCCCACTATTCATTCACAGTTGCACTCCATTAGAAAATAACACTGAGGTAGTGCCTACGCTATGGTTACACCTGCTACACTAAGTCAAAAGTTTGGGATTCAGCAAGTCTAATGAGTTCACACCTCATTTGTATCTACACCATGCTCAGAGGCCTGAATCTACAGTATAAAAAGGTAACCATGAACTTGAAGGTGAGGAGACTTGTATATTTGGAGAACATAGAAGATTGATATTCCTTTTGCTTTATCTGCAGAGAAGGCTTCTGTTCTTGCTATGGTATGATTGTATTTTTCATGTACATTCTAGATTAGTTAACATTTTATTAAGAATATTTTTTATATATATACATTAGAAAGTGGAACTTTTATATGTTTGCACTTATAGTTTTCTGCTGGCTTAGGCATTTACTTTCTCAGATAGACAGCTTATTAACATTCATCACAAGTGTTATTGTTAAAAATGGTTATCTTACAATCTTCTATGTTATTTCAGGGAAATGTAACATACTGTATTGTCAATGACACAGGGGTGTTATGCTTCTACGATGGCCCATAAACACCTCCAGGGGAGTGCTGGGTACAGTGAGAGGTGACTGGCAATCATATGAAATTGACTTTTCTGTTGTAAATGTGTACACATTTTGTGAGAATTGTGTTGAAAACGTATATAACAATTTAATTATGTGGTATTCCTTGGTTTGTACAAACTTTTCGTTTGCCCTTTGTTTTGAGGTTGGGGGAGCCAAGTACCATTTGTGTGTTGCAACAACAAAAGTTGTGTTTGAAAAGCTTTGCTTTTGAATTTGTATAGTCATCCTGTTATTTCCATGAGAAACAATGCATTACTAAAGAGGTATTCTTGTTTTATGTGTATGTATGGTACAACCACATAACATTCAATTTTAATAACTGAAATGTGTGTCTCCAGTACTTAATGTTGAAAATATTTATGTGTATATAAGCAGGAATTTAATTATGTGATATTTATGTATTGTATAGTTCTCTGTTTTATGTCACAAAGGATTACGGTACCCAAGCGCACGTATCCACGTCAACCCCATTTCAGTGATTCTGAAAATAATGTACTAGAGCAGGTGTTTAGGCACTACTGTACCTTTCTGCTTGAGAGAGGACATGAGGATATGGATGACAGCATGCAGATTTGGTACCAGATAGCCAATAATGTCAATGCCATGGGAGGTGCACAAGGACTTATGATCATGTGTGTCATAGGACCAGTGGTATTTCATCAGACTGGAGGTAAACAGTTTCAGTCACCCATGAACAAATGGCTACAGTGGCGGGCTTGCTACAGAGCCACCACTGATACCAAATGAAGAGTTTCTGTCCACTGTCAGATATCCATAAACCTCAGTGGAAACTGCACACCAACATGTGAGTGATGTCAGTGCAGATATTTCTGGAAAGACAAGTATGTGCCAGGAGGAGCTTCCATGTAAGCTTACATATGTCAAGTTGTAAGATTTTCTTGTATTGTAAAGTATACCAATGTTTTAAAAGGTCATACAAAAAAAAAACAGCTGGTTAAAAACACAAAAAGGAATATCTAGCATAGCTAGAATTTCCACTGTGTGATATCTTAAACCTCTTGAATAAGAGGCAACATGGGACATATGTAAATTACCCTTTAAGGATATCAGATGTTTCAGCTAAATGGCAATTCTGAATGTCCATGCCTTTTTTCTTTTACTTTGAAGTCTTTTTATGAACAATTTTAGGCCATTAAAGCCAAGCCCCTGTAGCTGTTAACATGCATGTTTCTGCCTTCTTATGACATCATCAGCATAGCATGAGAGGAATGTTTGACTTTTGGAAACACAGGGTAGTGATACCCAACTGATATCTATAAAGCTAAAGGTGTCTACAAAATATCTCAACTAACAAACTAAACCAATGTTTAAAAATGTCACACAGAGAAAACAATTGGTTAAAAACACAAAAAGAAAAATCTAGCAAGGCTTGAATTTTCACTGTATGATACCTTAAACCTCTTGAATCAGAGGCAACATGGGATATATGCAAATTACCCTTTAAGGATATCAGGTGTTTCAGCTACATGGCAATTCTGAATGTCCTTGACTTTTTTCTTTTACTTTTAAGTCTTTTTATGGACAATTTCAGGCCAATAAAGCCAACCCCCTCTAGCTGTGGACATGAATGTTTCTGCCTTCTTATGACATCTTCAGCACAGCATAAGAGGAATGTTTAACTCTTGGAAACACAGGGTAGTCATACCCAACTGCTACCCAGGGATGACAGCAATGAACTGTTACCTCTACCATGCATGGATCACATACCAGGACATAGAGCTAGCACAGACACTCACACACACATTTCACCTTGAGTGTCCATACAGAAACGCACACATAACAGTTATTCACATTTATGAGACTTGCAGCTCATTCTGTCTCTGTGACCATTTGACACTTCATCCAAATTTCCTCCTGTCTGTCTTTCTTACTCATACGCACTCATTACCTTTTATGTCAGCCTTGTTCTCCTGCCCCCCCCCCCCAAAAAAAAAAACAACTCTCTTTGCAAATGATGATGACTGTGGCATATCCTTGATTTTCTGTCTTTTGGGTTCAGGGATACATAACTCTTTTGTCTGATGCTTAGGGTGCATATCAGACTGAGTGCTTAGTACATATGTGTTTGTGATGCTGTTTTTAAAATTGTACTGCTTTATTACAGTTTTTTGTAATGTGTTTATCTTTGATGCATGAAGCCTGTTAGTTGATAGAGACACATCTACTGACATAAGTCACTGCTGTCACATATTGATGTCATTGCTGTAAACATCACCCTCCTTCTACTTAGTTACATTAGCAAGTAACAGTATAAAAATATATGTCATTCTTTTGTTTTCTTAGCCATTTATTTTCCTATTCTAGGTTCAACACTTACTGTGATAGTCCAGCAGTTACAAGTATTTTAATTCAAGGCTGACTCTGTGTGATGCTAGCAATACACAGCCATTACATGGTTAAATAAAGGTTGTAAGTTGTCTTACATCAATTTTACTGTATATATTTGCATACTATGAAAGATTTACCCCCTTAGGTGATGAGCATGTGTGCTATCCATTGCCTCTTGGCTAGGGTGAAGGCATATTGTGCACAGCTAAGTCTACCTACACACAGCGGGTGGTGGATCCCCCTCTGACTTCTCACCTGCATGTGGCTGTGGTGACCTTGCCACTGGTGATGGGATGTGTGCCCCTTCTCCTTGGTGTTCCTGCTGAAACTGTTTACCCAGAATAATATTGTGAAGGATGAAGCACAGACAGTGAAAATGTCAGCACAAGTATGGGAATTGTACTGCAAGACTCTCCCTGATGTATCTGTGCACTGGAACTGTGACTTTAGCAGCACAAACACATGCTCTATGATGTTTCTTGTTTGAGAGTATGTTTCATTATAGTGTTCTTCAGTGGGTGTGTGTGTTCATTTCTGATGGGCATCATCAGCCACAGTTTGAGTGCATACCCTATATCCCCCAGTAAATGACCTTGTGAGATATACCCCCTGGAAAACCTCTGATACAGTTGAGAGTTGTGTCAGATATGGGAGCCATGGTAACTACCTAGGCTGCCAGCGCACACATTCAGGATGATTCCCTTGGCATTACAAATGACATGGCAGTTAATGGAGTGGAAGCCCTTTCTGTTTATGTACATGCTTCACAGTTCCCTGGGTGGTGCTTTCCTTTCAATGTGTGTGCAGTCTATGGCACCCAAGACTTCAGGGAAGTGTATTACAGGGTAGAAATCCTGCATAGTTATAATTCTGTCCTCAGGTATACAAGGAAAATGTATGTAGTCACTGGCATGTTGTAGCATAGCATTCAGAAACCGAAGTAGGATCCTGGATGCTGATGCCTGTGACACCCCCAGCATATCCTCTGTTGGTCTCTGGAAGATTCCTGTAGCTAATATTCTAAGCACTACACATACCTTAGTCTACACAAGTATCGGTTCCCCTTGGATTGCCCTTGCTCTCAGTTAAGGATGACAGAGGTTGCAAAATTCCTGTAGTGTGTCCCTATACACCATGTAGTGCTCTACAATTTTCCACCTCATGTAGACCATGAAAAGGTAAACAGGGTCTAAACCCCTTATCCTTCTTGGACAGGGCCTATTAGAAGCAGCACCAGCATAGACTTGGGCCTGTTGTACATCACATGTATAAGAGCAACATTGTTTCCAGGCTGTATTCCAGTAGGTTTTAGAATTCGAGGCCAAAACCAGCACTGAGTGTACATGATTGCTTTATAGCTTGTTGAACAGTTCTTCCATCTTGGATTGGTTAATTCAACTGTTTATGCTGTAATTAGCATGCCACGATAGTGTTTGCGTGTCTCTACACGCCATGTAGAACCACTTACTGAATACAAATTGGCAGGCTACTGTTTAAGCTTTATTGACTCCAGCCCAGTGGCTATAGCTGATGCTTTACATTTGAAAAGGTAAGTGTGCCACTTTCTTTCTGCATAGACAAATGTAGTGCTTTAATTTCACTTGCTTTTGCTTCACAGTGAATTACTGGACTGTTTTGGGGCAATTGTTGCACATTTTGATTCTCTGAAGTTTTTATATTTTTACTTGCTGGTAGTATTGTTTTAATTATCAAACATTTTATTAATTTGTTTCCAACTTGGTAGCCTTGTTCTGAAGATAAAGGTTAAGATAAAAGGAAATATTTTTTCTTTGGTGTGCTAAAACATTTCACTTCACTGATTAAAACAGCTCCATATAAACTAATCTCAGCAGGTTCAAACTTTTGACTGAGTTATACTTTGCATTTCAAAAACATCACAAAAATAAATAAATATTTAATAAAGATCATGCAGAGAATATAAATAAACATTTCCTTTCTATATTTTGCATGATTTTACAAAAGTTATGGAAGATACAGCTAGTATGAAACAGTTATAAATATTAAGTATTAATCTGTCTCTTCATGTAAAATGTAGAGTCTGTTGCAGCAGCTATTTATATTTTGTTTCATACTGCTGATTCCTCAGAGGACTTCCCAGTTAAAAGGCAAACTTAATCCCATTCTTACAAACTTTATGATTATAGAACAAAAGCTGCAGTAGATAATGTCATTTATTTCAATCAAAGGTGAAAGTGCATCCCATAATTAGCAGATAAAGAGTCAACACTCTATTGCTGATCTTGATATTAGCTAGCAATGACTTATTTTCATCCACACTTGTACTAAGGAGATAAACTACCGCAGCTGTCTTGGGGTCCATGTTCATAGAGATAGGGGCTTTGTATTTAATTTGTTATTTACTGTTTAGACTATGGGGTTATTCAGAGACAGCTAACATCATTGTGCAGTGCTAATTACTGTAAACCTGAGTTTTTAATTCTTTCTCAGCCACACATAGTGGAACTATAGATGCATCTGAACAAAGTGTTCTGCATTAACATTTATTACATTTGTGTTTATAGCCCTATTACAGAGACAGAACTGAAAACACCATCTCACTGTAATTAGTTGTATCAAATGCTCCACAGTGAATGAATGCATAATATGTATCAACATTATGACTTCTCTTTTCAGATTGCTCCAGCTAGTTCTTGCCTGCTGGGAAGACCATCCAACACATCATTGCACTTTAATATAATAATAAGACTTCTTGTATCAGACCTGCAACACTTTGAACCCTCAGCATCAGTGCCTTTGTATATTTAAGGTTCTTATGACAGTCTGCCTTGTGCATCATGAGGTTTGTTTTTTCCAAAGGCTCTAATTTAGAAACCATACCTCAGATAACTCATATATCAGAAATGTCTGGAGTTACCAAAATGAATAAATAAGCATATTTGTTCATGAGAACTGATCTAAACAGTAGTTGCAGTTTCAAAGCTATAAGAAGGAACATTATTTTATGCTTCATATTTATTTATTATTTTATTTATTTTACGTTTGTTTACCGGGGAGGACTGACTGGGCAGGGTTGCCAGTTTTCAGCGGAGGCCAGGGGAGAAAAGCTCCACTCAGTATATCAATATAAAAATACATGTAGCAGTTTAGAAAAGAAACATTTAGAAATGTAATGCTCAGAAATTTTCAGAGAACCTCACATGGGTATTAGATGTACAAAGTATAAGTCAGAGTATGCTACACATAGCTGTATAAATCAACATTGTGATAAAGAATTACTATATCCACAGTACAATAACAGTGATGAGAAGAATAAGTTCAGAATATGTATACACTGCTGTACATACTAACATTATATAAAAGAATTACCTCATACACAAATAAGAGGAATAACTGAGTTTGAACTTATAAAAGGACACTATACAAGTGTAGTTATAGTTCTTTGAAGAGAGGAGATATAGAGATATAGTGGTCTTGGATGACTTAGCCACAGTCAGCGCATGTACGTATCCATGATTTTGAGAGATAGGATTTTAGCTGATTTTTGAAGCTAAGTTTGTTTGTCTGTATCTGAACTTCAAATGGGAGGGAGTTCCAGATTTTTGTAATAACTTATTAACTACAGAAAATGTATATATATATATATATATATATATATATATATATATATATATATATATATATATATACATGGGGGGGTAGTTTATCAGTGAGACTTGGTTTAAAGCTGTAGAATGTACTCTATCAATGGAAGGCTACATTGCCTTCCACACATTCGACCAGCAACAGCACACACACTGGGGCCAAAGTTGTCTTGATTTACATTAGCAACAAACGTACGTCTAGGTCAGTTAAATAGAATGAAACCACAGAGCTCATCCATGTGTAAGTTAACATAGATAAGTTATCTCACCTTATCTTGGCTAGCTACAGGTCACTATCTATGCCCCTAGAGCTGCACAACTCTTACCTAAACTTACTAGAGATGCTCACCATCCAAACAAACACACTATTTATGAGTGACTTCAACTATCCTCTATATTTATTTATTATTTATTTATTTGCAGTTGGTTTATCAGGATAGTCCATTGGGCCAAGATTAACCCATTTTCAATGGAGTCCTGGGGAGAAAAGCTCCAAAAACAAGCAAGGTTACAATAAGGTTTTAGGTTACAATTATTACAAATGTTACAGACTAGAGCAAAAAACATTACAAATAGTACAGACTAGTGAAAAATATTACAGATGCTACAGACTAGTAAAAAAGGAACATTACAGTATAAATACTGAGAAGCCATTACATCTTAAGGAAGCTTGCACATAAGAGGTACATGCTAATACATTCTTTGTAAATAGCTTAGTAAGTACAAAGGAAGGATGTATGAGTTAGGAGAGAAAGTAAAATGGAAATTGCCAGTGTAAAGAGGTGGAGAGAAAGGTAAAACGGAAATTGCCAGTGTAAATTATGTGGGATGGGAGCAGGAGCATTCCCACTGGGATACTAGATGTGAGTGAAGAGACTTTTTGAATAGAAAGTGGTTAGAGGTGGTACGAATTGATGGTGGTAGGTAGTTCCAGAGACGTGCTAGACCATAGGATAGGAGATTTTTACCTGGGGACGAGTTGGTTTATACAATTCTATTATGTTTTGGTTGTTAGAGGAAAGGGAGGGACACAGGGAGGGGTTGAAAATGAGCTTGTGTGCAAGAGTAAGTTGAGTGTAGGTGAAATGATTGGATAGTTCTAGCCATTTTAGTTTGTGGGGAGAAGAACAGTGGTGGGTGGAGGACTTATGGCTGGTAGCGAACTTGGCAATTTTGTTGTAGCAAGAGGAAAGTTGTGTTTTAAGGGAAGATTGTAGGCTAGTTAGGAGTGGGGCTCCATAGAGGAGGGAGGGGATAAGAAATGTGGTAGAGAGAGTGATTTTAGTGGAGGGCGTGATATAACAATTTTGTCAGTAGAGCATGCCAAGTTTTTGGTGGGGTTTTTTTATATTTAGTTGAAGGTGGGAATTGAATTTAAGCTGACTGTCAATTTGGACCCCTAGTAATTTGGCCTCTGACACCAATTCCAGAGATGTGTTGTTATGGCTAGTGATAGAGAATGTGTTTGTATTGAAAGAGGTGACTTTAGAGGGAGTAAATACCATTAATTTTGTTTTAGAGGCATTGAGTGCTAGGTGATTTGTTTTCATCCATTGTTCAGTGGTTGAGAATGCATCTTGTGTAAGATTTAGGAGTGTAGGGATGGAGGTGGCAGAACAGATAATAGTTGAATCATCTGCGTATTAGATGATATTTGAGAAAGGGATAGAGTTGCGGAAGTTGTTTATAAATATATTGAAGAGGAGGGGACCCAGTATGGAACCCTGGGGAACTCCAGTTAGGGTGTTAAGGAATGAGGAGGAGGCCTTTTTCCATTTTACTGCTTGATATCTAGTGGATAAGTAGCTGGAGAACCAGTGCAGAGAGGAAGGTGATAGGTTAAGCTTAGAGAGTTTAGTTAGAAGTAGATTGTGAGAGATAGTGTCAAAGGCCTTAGAGAGGTCAAGTAGGAGGTTAGAAACAATGTGGCCAGAGTCCCGGGCTTTATTTACAGTTTCCAGGAAGGAGAGGAGGGCTGTCATAGTGCTGTGACTGGGTCTAAATCCATGTTGTTTGGGAGTTAGTAGGTGATTGTCTAAGAGATGTGGTAGGAGTTGTAGATGGATACACTTTTCTAGGAGTTTAGAGATGGGAGACAGGATAGCGATGGGACAGAAATTAGTAATATTGTTATTATTGCCACCTTTATGTAAAGGCATGATAAAAGCCTTTTTCCAAATTTGGGGTACTATGATTTCTTGGATAGAGCGGTTGATTAGAATGCTGATGGGGTAGGCAATGGCTTCGGCAGCTATGCTAAGAAAGTATGAAGGAATGTTATCTGGGGCATTAGAGCATGGCTTCAGTTTCTGAAGGAGTTTTTTTATGGTAGATGTGGGTATAGGTTTTAATGAGAAAGGTGGGGAGTGGGAAGAGGGGATATTTGAAGGTGGTGGTGATGGAGAAGAAATGAGAGTAGAAGCCGAAGTGGAGGGTAGAGTGTTGGTAGAGGAGGATGGGGGTGAAGTGGAGAGTGTGGTGATGTTGAAGAATGATGAGGTTAGTTTGGAAATAGAATCAATGAAAAAAGAATTAAATTGTGTAGCCAAATCTATGTCAGGAGCATTGGTGTCTGGGCTGGGGTTGTCTGTTTTGCTGGGATTAAGGAGGGTGGAGATTCCTTTCCAGAATTTCTGAGGGTTTGTTTTATTGTTGTTTTAGAGTATGGAGAAGTAATTCTGTCGATCAGTGATGATGAGCTTTTTTACTTTGTTTCTAAGTGTTTTGTATTCATTATTTTTCTGGTAATGTGCCCAAACTTTATCTCTGTGGCACATGGTTGCTAGTGTGTTTTTGGTTAGCCAAGGGGCAGTTTTGATTTTTGTTCTTTTTGTCCTTATAGGACCATGGTAGTCTAGGAGATTTAAGAAGGTTGAGTTGAAGTGGGTAACAGCATTATCTAGAGGTAAAGTTTTTAGAGTGTTCCAATTTAATGGTTTTAGAGAGTTAAAAAAGGTAATGGGGTTGAAGTTTTTTTGGTTGCGAGTAGTAATATAATTATGAGTAAGGTGTAAGGGTGAAGGTATAAGGGTGAAGTCTATAGACTGGGAAACTTGCATTGTTTCAAACTCCCAGGCACAATGCCTTGTAACAGATAGTGCATGCTGCAACCAGAGGATCAAGCATACTGGATCTGGTACTCAACAATATGGGATGGCACTGCAAGCCCCCTGTGTCACAAAGCTGTCTCTTTTGAAGTAAAACTCAACCCAGAAAACCCAGCTAAACCAGTAACAATTAGTAACTATTTTAAGGCAAATGACATCCTATTAAGTGACAAATTGTCAAAATTCAAGGCTCCCCTAACCCCAAGACCACAGCTACCGATAAGAATTATTCAGAGTCCCTATTCAAACATGTGAATGGCTGCATAGAGGCTGCTGTACCTACCAGAAGTAAACTCAAAAACAAGTACTGAAAACAAACCCCACTGGCGGTATCCTCATCTAAGCAGTGTACATATATAAAAAAACATTCATGGCCCAAATCACTAAGAGCAACTGTCACAAAGATAAGTGCTCTCTTATACAACTAAACAAGAAACTAAGAGGTCTAATTAAGTCCAGCATGGCCTGCTACAAAGTCATTATAGTCTTGCAGACTAAAGGCAATCACAAGGCCTTCTTCAGCTATGTTCAGAACCTTAAAGGCAACACACAGCAGTGTGCTGAACTGGTGGTGAATGACACCACTTTAACTGGTCAGGGTGACATACTAAATCTACTGGCTCAGCTCCCCTCAGCTCCTCTAGGTAAAATCCATTCCAACACACTTCTCCCAACTATTAACACAGACCAAGTTGCTAGACACACTTGCTAAAGCCAAAAACACCCCTTTATGGGTCCTACTCCTGACAACATCCCTGATTACTTCCTGAAAAGTCTAAAATATGACCTATCAGGACCACTTGAAGCACTCTTCAAATACAGCCCCAAAACCAGCTACATTCCAAGTGAATGAAGGACCACAACAGTCATTCCACTGCACATGGGTGGACCATCAACAAACCCAGGGGACTACAGAACCATCAGTCTAATGAACCTAATATCAAAGAAATTGAACAAATTATCATGGAAATGATAAACAAGGACATTTGCAACCTACAGACACTGGACCCAATCCCAATTTGACTTTGCTAAGGGACGGTTGTGCCTATTTAATCTGGTAGACTTCTTTGAGAGGGACACCAAGGCAATGGATGAAGGTAAAACAATGCATACTGTGTTTCTTGACCTGGCCAAGGTATTCAATACAATACCTCACTCAGGTATTGTTGACAAGCTCTCTGAGCTAGGCATAAATCCCTACATAACTCACTGGATTCACAGCTGACTCACAGACAGGACCCAAAAGTCAGGTTTGGTGAGACCACCTCCATCAAGAGACCATTCATCAGCAGAGTACCCCAGAGCTCCATACTGGGTCCACTCCTGATTGGCATCTACTTCTCAGAAGTCAAGGCTAACATTCAAGGCCTCTGTCTAATCATGTTTGCAGATGACAGTAAATTGGGAACTATTATAGATTCCCTCATGACACCAATATCTTTCAAGAGGATTTAACACAGATAAATGACTGGTACCAAAGCAATAGCCTAAAACTCAATGCCAAAAAATGCATTATAACACCTTTTGGGAAGCTGTCAACCCAAGTTAATTACTCCATTGATAAAACACACCTAAGAGTCAACCCAGTAGTAAGGGATTTGAAAAGATAGGTAGGCAGCAGTCTGGCTTTTGACCAACATGTAGCTAAGATAATAAGAAAACCATTCTATATTGCCCAACTTACAGGTAAGGGTAAGGCATCCAGGTCCAAGGAAGTTATATTTCCACTCTACTAAGCCCTCATTAGACCTATCATTGAGTACAATGCCCCCTTTGGCCTGTACCTAACCAGTCCCTTTCAACACTTGCAGCCGCCCCAAAGGTTTCTCACCAGGAGAATTCACGGCATGAATACCCTGTCATACACTGATCACCTAAAGGCTTTGTCACTGTATTCAGTTTCTTACAAGTCACTGAGATGGAATCTTTGTCTGGCTTACAGGGCTTCCTCATACCCAACTCTGATGGATCTGTTGCACATACACAAAATAAACAGCACCAAAAACATTACATCCTGGATCTGAACTTCACTTGTGACATAAACAGAACATGCTGGAATAGGCTCCCTATCTATGTGAAGCAGAGTTCATCCCTGACCTTATTTAAAAGAAACCTTGGCAACTGTATGCAAAATTGTAAATCTACCCATGGTCTGGCCCTTATGGATAGAGGCCATCAATAAGAAAAGTATAATCCTAATACCCTCCTACAAATTCCATAATTACCTCCCTACTAACGTGCCCCCATCATATAAACACCCATGATACTCAGCATCCAAATGGGTTTAAGGTGTGTGACAGCTTGGATTGTAAGGGTCCTAGTGGTATTAGCCTATTAACAATCTATGAACTTGTGTGTGTGTGTGTGTGTGTGTGTGTGTGTGTAATGTAATGCGCAATGGAGCGACAGTGTCTAGGTGTTGTAGAAATGTTTTGTTGAAATAAGCTACAGCCTGGTCAAGTGGGAGGGTTTTTAGGGGGGTCCAGTCACAGTTACAGAGTAAAGTGTTGAGGATCTCAGGAGACAATTTTTTTGTGTTTCTAGTGGATATATAGTTAGTGGTTTTGCATATGCTTGTTCTACTACATATAAAATATATTATGTTGTGGTCACTTAAGGTGTCTGGGAGACTGCCTGTGTGAGGGTAAAATGTGGGGTTGTTAGTTAGGACCCAGTCAAGGATGGATTCCCTTTTAGATTTTTTATCACATCTAGTTGGAATTTGGACTCGCTGCTGGTAGCCATGGAGATTTATTAGATTACTTGGTGGTTCTGATATACAGGTGAACCAATCTAGGTTGAAGTCCCCCAGAATAAGGGTTTCTTGTGAGTATGTGGAAGAACACCAGGATAAGAAGTCTTCAAGGCTAGTAGGTGTATTACCAGGTGGAATAGAAATCACAATTGTGGTGGTGACCTTTTTAGGGTGAAGTTGAAGTTGTGAGATAAGTATGTCCCAATTATTGGGGGAGTGGTAGGAGTTTGGTAATTGACGGACAGTTAAGTTTTACTTGTACAGTAAGGCAGTTCCACCCCCTTTACAAAGTGGTCTGTCTTGTCTAATGATATTGTAGCCGGTAGGGAGAACTTCTGAGTTAGCTATGTTTTTATTTAGCCAGGTTTCTGTTAAAGCAACTATGTCTGGGGAGTAGTGTGCTATTGTGGCCTGGAGTTCAGGTATTTTATTTATGATACTTCTAATATTAATATTTAGCATTAAAAGATGGTTGGTTTTGCTGCTGTTGTTGATTTGCCCAGGGATGAAGAAAGTGGGAGTGTTATGTTCTGACATTTGTGTTGGAGCAGTTTGAGTTGGACAGGATGGGTTTGGGCCTGGGTTGGGGTGGATATCCCCACTTATGGTGAGCCTGGAGTTAAAATGGTTATACAGATGTTGGAGTTTGGTGAGGAGTGTGAGAAAGTATTGTGTTTTTTTGGAGTAGGAATGAGAGCATATGTGTTTAGTCCTGAATTGGTCCGTTATGTAGTTCTTGAATAACTGTGGGCAGATATTATTATAATGTGTGGTGTCTGTATACGAGAGTGCATAATGCAGTGTTATGCTACTAAGTTTAGGGATATTGCTAGAGTGATAACTTGTGGTGTTGTAAAGAATTATGAGAAGACAAACTAGACTTAGTTGCGTGATAGTCATGGTTATAAAGTTTAAGTTGTTTCTAGGTGGGGGGTCTGAATAGGAATTATAGGGTTGTACTATATGTGGATGGGGAAGTAGTGTGGGTGATGTAAAAAATGCCTAGTGGGAATGAGAGTGATTGGGAGTATTTTGTGTGGAGCAAGTTGGTGTGGTATAATGTGATATGACTTGAGGAGCTGTGATTGGTGGAGGTGATGTGAGGGTGAGCTGTGGGTGTGGCTGTGATTACTATAAATGTAGAGGTAGTGGGGGCGGGAGAGAATAGGGGGCAGGGCAGGGGAGCGGAGAGAGCCTGAGCGTTAGCGAGGGCAAACAGAGCAGGGCAGAGCCAACCAAGACAAACGAAACAGTAAGTATTACTTTACAAATCTGAACACTTTTAAAACAAATTCCTGAGGTCTAATGGCTTACCGGCAAGCAGAATGTAATTGCTGAGGAGCACTTCTGTCCTGGTGGGAGACTAGAAATTTAAAGATGGCTCCATGCTCAGCAGGATTCTAATATAGACTTTGTATTGGGGGAGGGAGATAGCACAAGGGGTGTAAACCAGGTGGAATGCAAAGAAACCAGAGAGGCAATCAGTGGAAATCAGTGAAGGCCTCAGAGGGGGTAAGTAATAATTCAAATTACCTGTAAAGTAAAGGAGAGCAGCAGTAGGCAGCAGTCTGGCTTTTGACCAACATGTAGCTAAGATAATAAGAAAACCATTCTATATCACCCAACTTACAGGTAAGGGTAAGGCATCCAGGTCCAAGGAAGTTATATTTCCACTCTACTAAGCTCTCATCAGACCTATTGTTGAGTACTACACTTCACAGACACAGTAAACCGTCTCAAAAATGAAGGCCTACAAGTGTCAACTCTTTTTTTGGATATGTCCAAAGCATTTGACACAGTCTCATACCAAATCCTGCTGAACAAACTAAACCAATATCATCTAACAAATTCCACTCTTACCTGGTTCCAAAGCTACTTAACTGACAGGTACCGAGCTGTGAAATGGGAAAATTCTCTCTCTCCTCAGCTGCCCATAACTATAGGAGTCCCACAGGGTTCTATCTTAGGACCACTACTATTCACAATCTTCACAAATTACCTCCATACCTCCACACAGCATGCATCTATAATTCAGTATGCAGATGACACTACCTTAATCTGTGCTGCACAAAACATTCCCACCCTCCTGCAAACAACTCAACTAGCATTCTCTGAAATTGAAAACCACCTTACCAAAGCCCAACTTATCCTCAATCCAAAGAAAACTCAGCTTATGATTATAACCAGTTCTAACAAAAACACTAACACTCAATTCGCTATCTACTCCACTAATGCTACTCCAATTGCTCCAGTGGCACAGGCTAAGCTATTGGGAATAACCATAGACTCCCACCTAAAATTTGATAGTCATCTCAACTTAACTATTAAAAAAGTACATGCCAAACTGGGGTCGCTCTACCGTATCAAACCATTTCTTACCAGCAACACAAGATCAGCCATTGTTCGCTCCCAACTTCTATCCACTCTACTCTATGCATCTCCCATTCTGACTAATCTCAACAAAACTGAACTAAGCAAAATGGAAGCCTGCTATAACAGAATTGCCTGCTCTGCTGCAAATTGCTCATATAGAACTCATCACTGAACTGCTTTGAGACAGCTCCACTGGCTTGAACTGCCCAACCTCCTAACCTACAATCAGCTCTGCCTCTGTCATTCTATCTATTACCTCTCCAATAAGTGTCCTGCCCTCAAAAACCTAGTACAACATCACTCAGCCAAAAGACCTCTTAAATCATCAAGCAAACTACTACTAGAAGTCACCAACAGCTACAATAGCTTTGGAGATGCACTATATAGTAGTTCAGTGGCTAAAAAATGGAACTCTGTCCCTACAAGCATTCAAAACACATCATCCAAAGCCTCCTTTAAAGACTTCATTAGGCAACATCTCAAGGAAAGTTGGCAGTGCCATGATTGCTCCCCAGGCTAGTGAAAGCGGATAACACATACATACAAAATCTAGAGCACTTGATAATAGTTTTCAATCTTACTCACAAACACTGGCTAATCTACAATGTATGCACTGTACCTGTGTACTATGTATGTATTCTACCTATGTTCTAAATTTTAGCTGTACACCACAAATCTATTAATTACCTTTATTTTTAAAATTAATATTTTTTTGTTTGTTCTCTCCACTGTAACTGTTTATGTGCCGCATACCACTGTAAAAACATGTCTCCTGTAATTTGTGTGTATACTGATCATATCTAAATAACTAAATGTGTCTGTAATTTTTCTTTGTGGAGCTTTTCTCCCCAGGCCTCTGCTGAAAAAGGGCCTTTTTGGCTCAGTCAGACACCCCCTGTTAACAAATGTAAAATAAAAAATAAAAATAAAATGTGATAACCTCATCAAAATGTGAACACCTACATGACCAAAACAAAAAACACTGAGCTACAAAGATCAAATCACAAAATAAAAAAATATATATATAAAATAAATGTTTTACGCATAAGGGGAAATCCCATTTGCACTTCCCACACCCCCTGCTAATTGTATATACCGACGGCAATATTACACAATTGTCAAGAAAGGGCAAATTCCCAGTCCCTGCTCTACCGTGATCTTGCACACATGGCAGCCTGCAATAAGAGACTTCAGTCTCTTAAGCAAGAAAATCAAGGAAAAACAAATATTCACTCTTTTAGCTGCCTGATATCATGAACAGCAACTACATGTGTGTGTGTGTGTGTGTGTGTGTGTATGTGTGTGTGTGTGTGTGTGTGTGTGTGTGTGTGTATTTAGCAGTCTACTGAATACACTGGATGCAGCCAATGGTTTGAGTGCAGTTTATTTATAGTAACAAAATAAAACTTGGAGTTCATTTACAGTGTAAACAAAATCAGTATGGCTTCTTCAGTATAATTACTGATTACTCACTTTTCAACTTAAAGTCTCTCTTCACAGTCCACAGGCAGCTTTAATAGTTCAGTTTAGGTCAGACTGTCTTGTATATCTTAGTATATCCACCCACAGGCCCCAGGTTCTCATTGAGTATCCACAAATAGGCCCCAGGTCCTCACTGAGTATCCACACATAGGCCCCAGGTCCTCATTGAGTATCCACACATAGGCCCCAGGTCCTCATTGAGTATCCACACATAGGCCCCAGGTCCTCATAGAGTATCGACACGTAGGCCCCAGGTACTCATTGAGTATCCACACTTAGGCTCCTGCCACTCCTGGAGTAGAGCCACAGGTGTTATCCTGTTGCTCCACATCTCCTTCTAGGCAAGGTTCATATGCTCATAGGTAAATACCAGGCTAGCTGCCCTTGTGGGCTATTTTATGCCTAACCAATTTCCCTTGCAAAGGTGAGAATCAAACTCTGTACCTTGTGACTGCAAGGTAAATGCTGCAACCATTATACCAACCCCAACTCCAATCCCCTCAAGGATGCCCAAGAGTCACCATTGTTGTCAAAAAAATCCATCTTAAGAGAAGTAAGCATTTCTGTGGTTATAGGTTTCACTTCTCTTTAACCATAACTTTTCAGGGGTTCTGCATTGCTTATTCTGCCACATGCTTTGACTTCCATATTACACAAATTATCTATGCAACAAATTGATACTGTACCCTAATTAATATATTATATAGCACATCAAAATAGCACCTCTGACCTACTAAATATCTACAAGGCCACAGTGACTGCTCACCCAATACAGATCCCCTACTCTGTACTGAATGGGATGGGTTATGGGACCAGGATAACCCCACTACATTCATCTGGGTATTACTCAGGCCTATACCTGATTGTAAAATGAAAGTACTGTAGTACCAAAGCCCAGCTGCATAACTTGGTGTTGATATCTCTTCACTTGTATGGCTACTGCAGGAGGAATGTGATCAGTTACCTGATGGAAGCTTTTTCCTAATAAATAGCATTGTAAAGAAGTTAGTGTCAACTTATAGCAAAACACTCTCAGTCCATGACAGAGTATCTCAGTTCGGCCCTGCTTAACTTTCTGCTAAAGTAGCAGACTGCATGTTCTTCACCACCTACTGGTTGAGATAGCAAACCCTACTTTAGTGTATACAGTAAATGCTTTATCAAAGTCAGTGACAATTAAGATGAGTTCAGAACATAAAATAGTTTTAAGCTGGTTTAAACCCTCATCTTTTGCCATATTTCACTTTATCTGGTTGGGGGTCTTACCTTTTGTAAGGTCTGTCAGGGAAGAGGTTACATTAAACAAAGTTGAGTACAAACATTTAGTTCTTGGCTGTTTCTTTTTTGTCAGTTTGGGATCAGCTGCTCCCAATCCTATAACCTCGTATCAAGCTTCTGTCCTAAAAAGTGTACCTTTGACAGCATTAATTTGAAGTTCTGTTTGTCTTAAAGAATCCAGCACAGATATGATTTCTCTAAATGTGACTCCCAGTCTACTGGATAGATTTTCATGTCATCACGGTGTGCAGCTGATTACCTGGCTTGAGGTTTCTGAACTGAATCCATGAGTCTTTGAAAACCAGCAGGAGCACATCAAAGTCCAAAGAGTAAGGATGTCTAATGAAAAAGACTTTCAGTGGTGGAGGATTCTTTCTTCTTTGCCTAGCTTTTCTATAAATGCATCTGCTATGGGCATTAGATAAGTACCGAATTTGGATATCTTGTTCTGTTTCTGGAAATTATTAGAGAATCTTATGGAGCAGTCTGTCTTAGAGACCAATGCAATTGCACTGCTCCATTCACTCTGGGGCTCCTCAGTAATTCCCAGTTTAAAGATTTTTTATTACTTCTTCACCATGTGCTTTTCTTTGGGGGTCTGCTACCCTGTATCTTGTATAAAATATGTTCTGTGAGGTAGCTCAGAAAATACCTCTTTAATTCTCATTATAAAACATTTTGCTTCTTGTTTCTATGTCTTAGACAATGTTTCTTCTGTGTGTACAGCAGGGATTGAATTCACTGCTACCATTCTACAGCTGACTGTTACCTCTCAGACCGACTACAGAAGCTTTAGCTTTCCTCCATGGTTTTAACATATATTAGATAGATCTGCTATGATGATCACTTTCCAGTTTGTCTTATTTTGTTATTTTCCTTGTTCATTGTCTCTACCAATTCATTTTTTTTTTGCCATCTTCTTAGGAATTTAGTTACTGTGCAGTGTAAAAACATTAACACTTGTCCCCCGTTTCAAACTTCTGAGTCTGTCTTTCTTTTTATATACCCTTTATTGCATCTCTTTTGCCCTTATAGGTTAAAAGGTTCATAGATGGTTACTAGCCTAACAGCCCTAAAACCCCTACAAGACTAGCCATATTTATACTGAGTTGCCCCAATTGTCAGTGGTTAGGTGAAAAAAGTTCATAGAGGTAGGACTCTATGGTAATTAATACTGACTACCCCTGTCCATGAGAGACATGGATGCCACCCAAGGAGTGAATTTGCAATAATAACCCAGCCATTGATCAAGGTTGCATTTGAAGAGGGTCCAGGAGGGCCTCAGTTTCATGTGAATTGGAAGCTTGTTCCAGAGAAGTGGCAGTCTCTGGGAGATGTGTCTATCTCTCCAGCATGATTTGTTCATGTCAGAGGCAAAGTTAAGATCCCTTAAGCAAATGACCCACATGCAGTTTGATTTATGAATGTTTACTATTTCCGTCACAGCCAGGTCAGAGACTGCCCTGTAGGCCAGGCACAGGTCACCCCTTAGCAATCTGTAGGAGAAATAATACAGTGACAGGGCTTTCAGTTTTTCTGCATAGGATTTGTTTTGTGTACCCTGTACTTTCTTGATGAGAACCCTCTGTGGTCTCTCCAGATTTTGCAAGTGTCTGGTGAGGTACATGCAAGAGGGAGCATTGTACTCAATTGCTGGTCGCGTGAGGGCCAAGTATAATGGAATTATAATATCCTTAGATCTAGATACAATGCAATTACTTATGAGATGTGTCACATATTAGGATTTCTTACCACTGTGGATATGTGGCAGTAAAAGTTCATGTTTCTATTAACCTGAGTACCCAGATCATGTACCACTGGGTCTACACTTAGGGGAGTGTTGTCTATAATGTAATTAGCAGGAATGTCAGCTTTCCCAAAATAAATACTAATGCATTTTTTTTTTTTTTTGCATTTAGCTGTAATCCATGGCTTTGGCACCAATCATTTGTCTGCATTAACCCATTCTGCAGTGTATTAACATCATTGGGGAACTCAATGATTACTCCCAATTTGCAATCATCAGTGAACTTGATCAGCCACAGACTGTCCATGTTTGCCTGGACTTACGAGAAATAAATTCTGAACAGTGAAGGATACAGCACAGAAACCTAGGGTACACCACCGGTGACTGATCTTTTGCTAGAGGTGAAGTCACTCACTTTGACAGTATGTGCCCTGTAGGTGAGCCAATTGGCTACCCATCTAGTGACATAGGGGTTAATTCCCAATTTGGAGAGTTTCTCTATAAAATCTGATGGGGTATTGTGTCAAATGACTTGGCAAGGTCAAGGTAGGTGGTATGCACTGTCTTTCCCTCATCCAGGGCCTTGGTGACTTTCTTGAAGAAGTCAACAAGGTTTAACAGACATGATCTACCCTTAACAAATACAAACTGGGTTGGGTCCAGAGTTTGGAGATTACCTACGTCCTTCAGCAGCAGCAGAATAATGATTCTTTCCATGGCCTTTCAGATAAGGCTAGTCAACCTTATAGGTCTATAATACCCAGGGTCAGTTGATGGTCCCCCTTTGTACAGAAGGATTACTGTTGCTGTCTTTCTTTCTGACCGGGCATAGCCAGTTCACAGGCTGTAGTTAAACAGCTCTACCACACAGTAACTCAAATTAGAAAAATCCAGTTGAAGCTTGGAGTATTTCTCTTATAGCAAAAAGGAGGTAGGGAAGTAATTGATACCAATTCTTGCCACCTTGTTCTGTAGCTTTCTTTAGCATAGACATCAGAATTTTACTAAAGTGTTCCATCAACTTGTCAATTTGAAGTTGACTGTTATACTTTAAAACACTGTCAAAGCTGGTACATTACCACGAACATGAGTAGGGTTCCCTGGTCTTGAGTACTTCTTTAGGGATCCCAGCCTTGGAGACAAGTAACAGTATGTCTTTGTCTATTGATCTAGCATTGACTTCGGGAATTGCCTCAAGAAACTTAGTGGCATAGTCAATAATCACTACAATACATTGGTATCCATTGCTAGACTTTACTAATAGACCTACAAGATCCTTGGCTATCCTCTCAAATGGGATATCAATTACAAGCATAGATATTAACAGATTTCTGAAACCAGGATGTGATGTCATACAAGCTACAGAAAAGTTTTCAATGATTTCATCATATCAGGCAAATAAAATTCTAATATTTTATAAATCTCTGACAAATTAGTGTGCATCCCACAACAGCAAGACTGAATGACCACATATACGGACTTATATATATATATTAAGTCCAACACTGACATTTCTCAGAATATTCCTTTTTCTCCAAGGTATAGTGATCTCATAGCTGATATACATGCATTTGGTGGGAATGGGTGCTTGCCCCCCAAAAACAACTTTAAAGAAAAAGGACAATGTTCAAATTCACTATTCCCCTGTGTTTCTAAACTATTTTTTCATAATTCCAGATTTTGCAATTAAAAGACTTAGAATTACAACATGGAGCCTAAAATTCTAGCTTTTGTTTTGTCCATCCATACTTTTATTCCCATTATATGAATACTTTCATTACAAGTGTTCCAGAAATTTCAGAACTAACAGTTGTAGTATTTTTACCTTGTCTTTCTTCACCCTCTATAGTAAGTCATTCTTAAATTCAAAATGTGGGCATGTGATGGGATCAGTCGTCTTCTACTTCTCCTTCTACTCCAGCTATATTTTCTATGACCCTGCTTATTGCATCATCGTTGTATTGTGTTTCTTAAACTTTTCATTGCTTATCTGTGAATCTGTTATGTCAGGAACACTTTCATCAGTACACTAAGATGGAGTAGATGGTATACCATCTTCACCTACAAATACAGGTATAGATGTTTCCTCTTCTCCTGTTAATTCCTTTACAAAAGCAGTTCATGATAGCGACTCTCTTCTTTTTCTAGTTTTGGCAAATCTTTCATTACTTTATCTCAGCAATTTATCTCTCTTTAAGTTGAAAACTTTCAGTACTGACCTCATATTCTTAAATATTTCAACTACACTGACTGTTAATAGTATAGTTTCCAGTATTAAAATTAAAAGTTACAGTATATCAATCACTGCATAAATAGGAATGTCTATAAAAATTCATATATTAACATTAGAAAACACAAGAATCAGATATACTATTAATTCCAAAACTCTGTCTTTCTAGGAGAATACAGAAATGTTTTTTCAGAGCAATAACGGAGATGGCCTGTACAGGATGATTAGTATTAAGCAGAACAGCAGTCTCCCTTGAAACATACTGGACTACCTTCAGTAGCAACGTGAATATATTTAAAGTGCACTGCTACATCCAAAGCTTATATGAATGAATCACAATAACAATACAAAAATGCAACTGGATAGACTAAGGAAATGGGCACACTGCACATGCAGTTGACATTACATGATTGGTAGGCATTCAGCAGACAACTCCCCTGGATTTAGAAGTCATGATTCTGAAAGTTTCCTTAGTGTAGTAAGACTGGAAGATTTACAGACCACTCTCCCACTGGTCCAGTACTGAAGCACCGGCTATAGTGCAGATAATGTTCATAGGTTCATAGGTAGGTACTAGGCTATCGGCCCTGGGGCCTATACAAGCCCAGCCAAAAAGGTATCCTGGCTTTTGCCACCCAAGAAAATTATTTTCTTGTGCCACTGTTGAGCAGAGCCACAGAGGTGAGCCCCAGGGTGAATTTCCTATTTCCCATCCAATCATCAAGATTTTTCTTGAAGAGTGCTAATGAGGAGCTTTGTTTGATATAGATAGGTAGTTTATTCCAGAGTATGGGAAGTCTCTGGGACAGGAATCTATCCCTCTGGCATGTTCTGTTTAATGTGGTGACAAGGTTTAGGTCCCTAGAGCTTGTAGCTCAGAGGGATTGGGATTTTTTAAGTGGAGCATGTCCAACAGCTCTGGGTTTGACATAGCTTTGTATGTTAGGCAGAGATCACCACTGAGTAGGCGATATGCGATGGAGTAAAGCTGGAGTTTTTGAGACTGTCTGCATAGGGCATCTGTTTGTGGCCAGTAATCCTCTTTGTGAGGTATTTCTGCAGCCTTTCCAGTTGTTGTAGATGTCTTGTGAGGTACATACCAAAAGGGGTGTTGTACTCTATAATGGGTCTAATGAGTGATGTAGAGGGGAACAATGACCTCTTTTTTTCTGGATGATGAACCTTTTGTGATGAGGTGTGCCACGTAGAAGGATTTCCTGACTACTGTGGCGATGTGATTATCAAAGGAGAGAATACTGTCCACCTGTGTCCCAAGGACTCATCACACTTTCGGTGTTAAGTATACTACCGCCTATGTTGTAGTTCATGGGTACAGAGTTTTTACCAAAGGGGATGACAATGCACTTTTTGGCATTGAGCTTGAGGCTTGTTCTTGCTAGCCACAGGCAAATGCAGCAATCCGGCAGAGTGGCTAATTAATGTTCTCCCCCTGACATGGCAGCAGGAGTACTTAAATAATGTGATACAGTGATTCACAAAAAATAATGAGATATTTTGTAAGTGAGGAGGAAAAAGTGTGTGCCGTCTTTTAATGGCAGATACCCATTCACCTTTTGGAATGGATCAAGGCCCATAGTCTGTGTGCAACTACATTTGTCTCTGTCAGTGTGTATGTGTGTGTGTGTGTGTGTGTGTGTGTGTGTGTGTGTGTGTGTGTGTGTGTGTGTCTGTGAGTATGTCTGTCTGGGACTGTATGTTTGTATCAAGGGTGCCTGTGTTTATGTCTCCGAGTGTACGTTGCATGCATGGGTGTGTGTGTGTGTCTCAGGGAGTGTATGTTTATGTGCATGACTATCTGTTTGTATGTGTATATGTTGGAAGGTGCCTATACAACAGTGATGCATGGGCAGGTAGGGGGAACACTAGCACAGTGAGGTCTAACAGCTCAGTGTTTGATTCAAGGACATGCTACTTAGCCACTAATTAAGTATTTCTCAGAGGAGCTTCACTGGTTTTGAATCTGAGATTCTTACTCACACAGATTGGCAGTCCTGAGTTAGCCATTTAGCATTGCTGAGAGAATGTCTTTGAATCCCAGGAATTATGTGTGACACATACACTATTAGCACCATAGTTCTGGTTTTATAAAGTAGCCTGGACCACATTGTCCACTAGTACAGATTTACATTGTTATCTGCAATTAGGTAAAAGGACATGTCTGACCCATGTAATGTCAATAAAGCTTCTCTGTTGTGTGAGCTCACAGCTTTACTGCTTACAAGAAAATTAAACATCACTGTATGCTATTACACAGGGATGTTAGGATCACTGTTTACAACAGACCCTTATCACACTGAGTCATGCATTACTGGGTTTGGTTGCGCACTTGAACAGAATATTTTAACGTCATTTGCACTGAACATTATGTTGCCGTGAATTTCATTCTAACAGTAATCTACTGGTAGTCCAACAGCAGTTGTATAATTTCTTGTGTTTGGATGTGTACTGCTACTATGCTTAGCATGCAAGAGTCCTTCTTTGAAACAGTGATACTAGTAAAAATATAAATCACTCATGTTTTGCATCCGGATGTTTATATGCATTTGTAATATTCAGGACTATGTTGCCTTGTTCTGTTATCAAGTCATTTCTTACATTGTCTGTTAGTGTTAGCTTCTAAAACACATTAGTAGGAGTTTTTGAATACTACATTTCAAATTATCCTCTTCATTGAATATTTGTTGGAGGTCTACTGACAGGTGGTCTCTTTGCCATTTTTTTTTTAGTTTTTTTAATGTTTAGGATGATATGTTGGAAATGGTATCTGCCAGTGTAATTCATCTCTTCCTACAGTTTCTGTTATCCACCTGGTGCCTGTACTGTCCAGTTCATGGCTCAGTCAAACTGCCTGGTAGAGTGACTGTGACCAAAGGTCACTTCCTTCTATTTATCTAGCTGTCCATCTGCCTGTCTCTGTCTTTCATATGAACTTGAATGAAAATAATGAATCTCTGCAGGGCTGTTAGGGTCTTTTCCAGTCACTCTGTAGGTATTTCTGTAAATACATGTAATGCTTCATCCCGTATGATGACAACAAAAGACCTTTGACAAACTGGTTCATTTGACCCATCCAAATTTGGCCCTTAAAAAGAAACAGCTAAAGGATAGGTACTGGTAAAACAAATTCCTCAGGTTTATTGCAGAACACAGCATGTATTGGAAGGTTGTTGCATTAATGGAAGATGTCTGATTGTGCTCCACATTCAGCAGACAAGCTGAATCAGTTCTTCACCTCTGTTTTTAAACCAGAGTGTTGAGGTAAGGCGGGATGTTAGCTAATACATGAATGGCAGTAAATGTTCAAATGGAAACTGCCCAAGGAAGAAGAGAATGAAATCAAAAGTGTTCCAGAAAATAAGGTACGAGGTCCAGGAAAGGTTTACACCTGAATGAATAACAGATGGCATTGGTGTCTGTTGATCCAGTGGTAGCATTGTGCTCTCTCCTTAGAATTCAACATGCTGTTATAGGAGTACAGGCTGCTGATGATGGCATCCTTACACAAAGATGAAAGACCTCACCTGCAGGCTGGACCACAGTGCTGAAACTGATAGGACTCTGACTGTCAGAGTGAAAACAGAATGGGCAGTTAGGAGAAACAGCTAGCATTAGACTCAGTATGCAGTGGAGTGCCACAGGGTTCGGTGTTGGTACTGGCTCTGCTTAGCATTTTTGTCAAAGTGAATATACCAAAGTCAGGGCAAGATTACCCTTCATGCTAAAGATGCCAAGGTCATGCCATATGTATAGATGGACGAGGGGTCTATATTACATCAACGAACGATTAAATATTCAAATCTCTAAAGGTCGACCTTTAGAGATTGAACATTTAAATATTCGAAGATGTAAAAAAAAAAACATTAAACAAAAAAAAAGGAAAGGGTTTTAGCGGGGGGGCAAGCCCCCCTGCACCCCCCACATCCCCCGCTACTTAAATATACCAACTCTGAGATCACACATCAGTGCACTACAATGTGGAAATGGGAAATTTCCCCTTCCCTACACTGTAGCGCAATCTTGGAGTTGGTATATTTAAGTAGGGGGGATGTAGGGGTGCAGGGGGGCTTGCCCCCCTGCTTACACCCTTTGGTTTTTGGTTTTGTTACTTCGTTTTTTTTTTGTTTGTTTTTTTAAAGATTTTTGAACGATTAACCGTTTGATCTGTAAAGGTCGACCTTTACAGATTTGAAAATTTAATCATTCATTGATCTAATATAGACCCATGCACAAGTCAGTTTATAGAGAGACCTTACTGTATGTTGCAAGGTGGATCAGTTAGGTGACAGATGGTAATTCATGTAGAAAGTGCAAGGTTTTGTACTTTGATGAACAAAGGAAATTGTGTATATTCTGTAGTGTCACCCTTAGTAGGTCAGAGAAAGAAGGAAAAAGGATTTAAAGTTCTTAAGTTTTCCTCAGCAGAATCATGCTATGCTCTAAGGAAGGTGGTAAATGCCATCAGCATGCTGCACTATGTATATCAAAGCTAACTAAAGGTCATTATTCCACTGGTAAATCAGCATGCTGCACTATGTATATCAAAGCTAACTAGAGATTATTATACCATGACCCCCCATTAATATTCCAAAACGTGCACGCTGATTGGCCAGCGTGCACATTGTAAATTGACTTATACTAATGGAAAAAGGTCCGGTCGCCCGGACTTTTTCCATTAGTATAAGTCTCTTTTAAAACACTGTCTCGCTATGTTAAAAGAGTTTAACATAGCGAGACAGGTTTAAAAAAAGCAACGGAGATCTCCATTTTGCTTCGCCCTCGGGACCAAACCACGCCAACTGTGGGTAAATCCCGCATTACCCACACCCAGGCGTGGGTTATTGCTATATTATTCCACTGGTAAATCAGCATGCTGCACTGTGTGTATCAAAGCTAACTAGAGGTCATTATTCCATTGGTAAATCAGCATGCTGCACTATGTGTATCAAAGCTAACTAGAGGTCAATGTTCCACTGGTAAATCAGCATGCTGCACTATGAATATCAAAGATAACTTGAGATTATTATTCCATTGGTAAATCAGCATGCTGCACTATGTACATCAAAGCTAACTAGAGGTAATTATTCCACTGGTAAATCAGCATGCTGCACTATGTGTAGCAAAGCTAACTAGAGGTAATTATTCCACTGGTAAATCAGCATGCTGCACTATGTACATCAAAGCTAACTAGAGGTAATTATTTCACTGGTAAATCAGCATGCTGCACTATGTATATCAAAGCTAACTAGAGGTCAATGTTCCATTGGTAAATCAGCATGCTGCACTGTGTGTATCAAAGCTAACTAGAGGTAATTATTCCACTGGTAAATCAGCATGCTGCACTGTGTGTATCAAAGCTAACTAGAGGTCATTATTCCATTGGTAAATCAGCATGCTGCACTGTGCGTATCAAAGCTAACTAGAGGTCATTATTCCATTGGTAAATCAGCATGCTGCACTATGTGTATCAAAGTTAACTAGAGGTCATTATTCCATTGGTAAATCAGCATGCTGCACTATGTGTATCAAAGCTAACTAGAGGTCAATGTTCCATTGGTAAATCAGCATGCTGCACTGTGTGTATCAAAGCTAACTAGAGGTAATTATTCCACTGGTAAATCAGCATGCTGCACTATGTACATCAAAGCTAACTAGAGGTAATTATTCCACTGGTAAATCAGCATGCTGCACTATGTATATCAAAGCTAACTAGAGGTCAATGTTCCATTGGTAAATCAGCATGCTGCACTGTGTGTATCAAAGCTAACTAGAGGTAATTATTCCACTGGTAAAT
Organism: Protopterus annectens; assembly: GCF_019279795.1. NCBI lineage: Eukaryota > Metazoa > Chordata > Ceratodontiformes > Protopteridae > Protopterus > Protopterus annectens. The sequence continues at coordinate 607,915,831 of NC_056748.1, forward strand.
CAGCATGCTGCACTGTGTGTATCAAAGCTAACTAGAGGCCATTATTCCATTGGTAAATCAGCATGCTGCACTGTGTGTATCAAAGCTAACTAGAGGTCATTATTCCATTGGTAAATCAGCATGCTGCACTATGTGTATCAAAGTTAACTAGAGGTCATTATTCCATTGGTAAATCAGCATGCTGCACTATGTGTATCAAAGCTAACTAGAGGTCAATGTTCCATTGGTAAATCAGCATGCTGCACTGTGTGTATCAAAGCTAACTAGAGGTAATTATTCCACTGGTAAATCAGCATGCTGCACTATGTGTAGCAAAGCTAACTAGAGGTCATTATTCCATTGGTAAATCAGCATGCTGCACTATGTATATCAAAGCTAACTAGAGGTAATTATTCCATTGGTAAATCAGCATGCTGCACTATGTACATCAAAGCTAACTAGAGGTAATTATTCCACTGGTAAATCAGCATGCTGCACTATGTACATCAAAGCTAACTAGAGGTAATTATTCCACTGGTAAATCAGCATGCTGCACTATGTGTAGCAAAGCTAACTAGAGGTCATTATTCCATTGGTAAATCAGCAAGCTGCACTATGTATATCAAAGCTAACTAGAGGTCATTATTCCATTGGTAAATCAGCATGCTGCACTATGTACATCAAAGCTAACTAGAGGTCATTATTCCATTGGTAAATCAGCATGCTGTACTATGTGTATCAAAGCTAACTAGAGGTCAATGTTCCATTGGTAAATCAGCATGCTGCACTATGTATATCAAAGCTAACTAGAGGTAATTATTCCACTGGTAAATCAGCATGCTGCACTATGTACATCAAAGCTAACTAGAGGTAATTATTCCACTGGTAAATCAGCATGCTGCACTATGTGTATCAAAGCTAACTAGAGGTCATTATTCCATTGGTAAATCAGCATGCTGCACTGTGTGTATCAAAGCTAACTAGAGGTAATTATTCCACTGGTAAATCAGCATGCTGCACTATGTGTAGCAAAGCTAACTAGAGGTAATTATTCCACTGGTAAATCAGCATGCTGCACTATGTGTATCAAAGCTAACTAGAGGTCATTATTCCATTGGTAAATCAGCATGCTGCACTATGTGTAGCAAAGCTAACTAGAGGTCATTATTCCATTGGTAAATCAGCATGCTGCACTATGTGTAGCAAAGCTAACTAGAGGTCATTATTCCACTGGTAAATCAGCATGCTGCACTATGTGTATCAAAGCTAACTAGAGGTCATTGTTCCATTGGTAAATCAGCATGCTGCACTATGTATATCAAAGATAACTTGAGATTATTATTCCATTGGTAAATCAGCATGCTGCACTATGTGTGTCAAAGCTAACTAGAGGTCATTATTCCACTGGTAAATCAGCATGCTGCACTATGTACATCAAAGCTAACTAGAGGTCATTATTCCATTGGTAAATCAGCATGCTGCACTATGTGTAGCAAAGCTAACTAGAGGTAATTATTCCACTGGTAAATCAGCATGCTGCACTATGTGTATCAAAGCTAACTAGAGGTCATTATTCCATTGGTAAATCAGCATGCTGCACTATGTATATCAAAGCTAACTAGAGGTCATTATTCCATTGGTAAATCAGCATGCTGCACTATGTGTAGCAAAGCTAACTAGAGGTCATTGTTCCATTGGTAAATCAGCATGCTGCACTATGTATATCAAAGATAACTTGAGATTATTATTCCATTGGTAAATCAGCATGCTGCACTATGTGTGTCAAAGCTAACTAGAGGTCATTATTCCACTGGTAAATCAGCATGCTGCACTATGTGTAGCAAAGCTAACTAGAGGTAATTATTCCACTGGTAAATCAGCATGCTGCACTATGTGTAGCAAAGCTAACTAGAGGTCATTATTCCACTGGTAAATCAGCATGCTGCACTATGTATATCAAAGCTAACTAGAGGTCATTATTCCATTGGTAAATCAGCATGCTGCACTATGTGTAGCAAAGCTAACTAGAGGTCATTGTTCCATTGGTAAATCAGCATGCTGCACTATGTATATCAAAGATAACTTGAGATTATTATTCCACTGGTAAATCAGCATGCTGCACTATGTGTGTCAAAGCTAACTAGAGGTCATTATTCCACTGGTAAATCAGCATGCTGCACTATGTATATCAAAGCTAACTAGAGGTAATTATTCCACTGGTAAATCAGCATGCTGCACTATGTGTAGCAAAGCTAACTAGAGGTAATTATTCCACTGGTAAATCAGCATGCTGCACTATGTATATCAAAGCTAACTAGAGGTCAATGTTCCATTGGTAAATCAGCATGCTGCACTGTGTGTATCAAAGCTAACTAGAGGTAATTATGCCACTGGTAAATCAGCATGCTGCACTATGTGTAGCAAAGCTAACTAGAGATTATTATTCCATTGGTAAATCAGCATGCTGCACTATGTGTAGCAAAGCTAACTAGAGGTAATTATTCCACTGGTAAATCAGCATGCTGCACTATGTGTATCAAAGCTAACTAGAGGTCATTATTCCATTGGTAAATCAGCATGCTGCACTATGTGTATCAAAGCTAACTAGAGGTCATTATTCCATTGGTAAATCAGCATGCTGCACTATGTGTAGCAAAGCTAACTAGAGGTCGTTATTCCATTGGTAAATCAGCATGCTGCACTATGTGTATCAAAGCTAACTAGAGGTCATTATTCCATTGGTAAATCAGCATGCTGCACTATGTGTAGCAAAGCTAACTAGAGGTCGTTATTCCATTGGTAAATCAGCATGCTGCACTATGTGTATCAAAGCTAACTAGAGGTCATTATTCCATTGGTAAATCAGCATGCTGCACTATGTATATCAAAGCTAACTAGAGATTATTATTCCATTGGTAAATCAGCATGCTGCACTATGTGTATCAAAGCTAACTAGAGGTCATTATTCCACTGGTAAATCAGCATGCTGCACTATGTATATCAAAGCTAACTAGAGGTCATTATTCCACTGGTAAATCAGCATGCTGCACTATGTACATCAAAGCTAACTAGAGGTCATTATTCCATTGGTAAATCAGCATGCTGCACTATGAATATCAAAGCTAACTACAGGTCATTATTCCATTGGTAAGGTGCAACTCTAAAACAGTGCCCATTTCTGACAGCCTCATAAAGGAATATGTGCTAAACTGGCAGACAGTCTGCAGTTAACAAACTTGTGAAGGAACTGGAGGAAATAGAGTGCAACAAGGCATTGTTGGCTGGACATAAATACACACAGAATAGAACAGAAAGGGAGACATGATTTGGAACACTGTGTTAAAGACATGAAGAAACTGAGTCTACTTTAATTAAACGAAAGCAGAATCTGTCGAATACGAATCCATCAACACATAAACAGCGAAACACGGAAACGTCGAACGCACTAAATTGCAAAATCGGAAATGTCGAATTGTCATAGTTGGACTGTCTGCTGTATAGCTCCGTAAGGTAAGTGTGCGATAGTTACGGACCTTAGGGTAAGGGTAAGAGTTAAGGTAAGTGCATATATAGGTAATGTATGTAAGGTTTAGTGTAGGGTTTTGTTACGTGTATGTGTGTGGAATATTTATTTTGTGTGGGTATAGTTCTGTAGGGTAAGTGTGTGGTAGTTACGGACCTTAGGGTTAGGGAGGGGTTAAGGGTAGTGCATAGATAGTTGTGTATATGGGGTTTAGTGTAGGGTTGCAAGTGGGGTTTTGGTGCTTTAATTTAGGGTTAGTAGTAGAGTTTTCATTAGTGTATGTATGTGTTTTTTTGTTGTTGTGTTTGCGTAGGAAGTATGTTACGGGCGGTGGGGTTGGCCAACTATTGCAGTTTCGATGTTTAAAGTTCGTGGTTTTGCGTGTTTGACGTTATCGCGTTTCCCTGTTTATGTGTCAACGGATTCGTATTCGACGGATTCCGCTTTCATTTAATTAAAGTAGACCCGCTGAAACTGATATGCAAAGGAAAGAAAACAACACTGAAAACACATGGAAGAGGACACTTCAGAGCAGCCTTACGAAAACAGCATTTCATGCAGAGGATAATGTAGCCCTGGAATGTGACAGGAGTACCCATTACCACTCCTTTTAATTGTAGATAAAATGTTTGTTGAAATGTAACCAAATTATTTTCTAGTACTAAAAGTAATAATTCACATATTCATTTTCTTTCATGTAAAATCACTATGTATAGTTAAATGTTCTGTAACAGATTTAAACCCCCAAGCATCCAGGATCACCGTAAACAGGGATTCTATAACTAATGTTATTAATTGCCTCAGGAAGAGGTTGGGTTACAGAACCTGTCTCTGTTTATCTGGAGAATAAATTGAATAATACTTTTATTCCTTCTAAGAGTTTCATATTAGATTCTAGTAAATTTTTTACAGCAGTTATGTATTTGGTCAAAAGATAAGACTATGGACACAGATGTCCCTCAAAGGTCAGTGTTTGGACCTCAGTTCTTCACTATCTTTATCAATAACATACATGACAACGCACTGGGAAACTGACAAACTTGTGTGATTTACAGAAGACAGAACCATGTTCCTTGCAGGTACTAATGTATCTCTAGTTAATACTGAGCTAGAACATATCATTTCTTTGCAATCATGGGTTTTAGTTGCATAACTACATGTCCATTCTTGTTTATGGATTTTGGATTGCATATGAGACAGTGAGACAACCAGTGGAGGATCAGACCACTCAGTGCAGCTTAGGTTAAGTTGATGTGCTGGCCACTCAATGGGAAAAATCTGTTGCAATATTTAACTCTACAAAGATAAGTGATACTCAAACGTAAGGCATGTTAGGCTAGGTAGTGAAAAGCAGTGTTTATTTTTCAGTGACAACCTACAGCAAATTTGTAAATTCCTTTGTACACACACACACACACACACACACACACACACACACACACACACTGTGTCATATTAAGCTAATTAGAGTTCAGTTGTTTTAATACATTTTTTAAGAGATTTTAAAGGACTGTGATAGCTAGATATCTCATAAATGAGTCTAGACTTTCAATATTTTAGAGTATAATGTGAATAAAAAATAACACAGACTGGACATAGTTCACAGCTCAAGGATTAATTTAATGCAGCTCAGTGTATTCCACTCATCTTAAGGAAGACTTTTTTCATAACTGAGCAAATAAGTAAAACATAAGCTTAAATAACATTATGCTAAAAATCATATGATCAAAAACAACCAATTACAGTTAGACACATGCAGTGCACACCTAAATAACATCTGAAAACAACATTAAAACTTAAACTTCTTTATCGAATTTGATTTTAAAACACATTTAACCTTGATATAATCATTCAGACTCAAATTTGTTTTGGCTTTAACCTGATCTGCTACAAAACTTTCAGCATTTCCAAGTCATGTTTTAAGTCACCTTCTACATGATTGTTATGTAGTAAGTCAATAACAGATAGGATTTTTTAAATTGTATAACTTTCAGCTTGCTTAAATAATGCATTAGCATTGTTGTTGGTCTTAATAGCATGTATGTGTTCTTTGAGCTGCAAAATAATTTCCTCTTGTTTTTGCCAACATAAAAGGCATCATGAGGAATACAGTTAGCCCAAAGAATAGGATTTTCACTTTGACTCATGTTTTTTCCCATTGTCATGTGTGATATTAAATTGGTACCAACATAAATGTACCTGCAGCATTTACAGTCAATACAAGTAAAGTGTCAGTACTAAACGCAATACTTCTGGAATATGTGTTTACATTAATGTACTTTGCTAGCAAATTTTTCAAGTTATCACCCTTTCATTCAGTGAACTTAAATTCCAACCTGATTTTATCAATGTCAGGATAGCCTAAAAATATGTCCAATTGTCCTTCAAAATAGACTTCAAACAATACGTATTTACACTAAATAATACAGACAAGGTATTCTTGAAAGTCGAAGGATTAAGTTTGTAAGACTAGTTGCATTCTGTATTCAACAATATGAGTTTAAAAGCATCCCATCTGTTATTTTGTACACTTAGAAACATTGAGTTAATACTCTCATTACATTAAAATTTCTCATTAAACAAGTTTCTCAAATAAACTAGAGCAAAAATAAAATGTTCATCTGGAGTCATTAATCTAGAGAGGTGAATGGCTTTATTTTTAATCACATTCTTCTTAATGTAAAATTGATGAAGACTAAAAGGATGGGCATAAGTATTTCCAATGTTGGTTTTCTATATAAATTAGATGGCAAACATGTGTTTATTCTATCAATAAAAACTTTACATCTAGAATATTATCTCTGAATTGCCATTAAAATAAATGTAAAAAAAAAATCCCAGCTGAAGTTTAATATCAAGCAAAGAATTATTGCTTTTGTCAATGTTGGAACCCACTGTAAAATAAATTATCAGTAAAGCAAAAATATAAAACTTAGTGATACAATTCATATTTATACAGAAAACCCTTTCCCACTCATTCACCACTATGTTAGCGAATGTGGTTGCTACAGCTGTACTCACTGCAAAACTTTCACTTGTATAAAATTATGTCCATTAAACATAAAGTAACTAGAGGTGATCATCAGGTCCATAAAAATAATTAATATATCAATATTATTAGTAGCATGAGAAGTGACATTAGCTAGGGAGCTCCTCATATATTCTACCCCCCCCCCCGTATAATGATTCTACAGTTCTTGTCATAAACTAAAATGAGGAAGGTGGAAGAAACACTTGGTAAGATGGAGTGCTTTGTGTCACAATAATTATAATGGTGTGGAAATACATTCTGGCTTCATCCCAAAAGATGAGACTGTAAGTCTCAAGGCAGAGTCATATGGGCACTACAAGTGCACACTCGGTCAAAAACATTTTAAAAAAATGTAAACATCAGTACTAATGAAACTAGCAAGAAGCAGCTGTAACAATTCTAAATAACACTTTAAAAGGTAAAATTCATATCGGTATTAGAAGAAAGTTCATAAATCTGTTTATCACTGAGCAGAGAAGAAATGCTTTATTATAATCTGTTTATTACTGAGCAGAGAACGAATGTTTTTATTATAATTGTCTACGTCCATAATAATCAGACTGCTGCTCTCATCCTCCTCCATGTAGTGGACAGTTCCTTTTCAAGGGGTTAAGTGCTTTGCAGTCAGTAGTAAAAAGACTGCATCTTCTAAAGTTAGGTGGCCTGCTTAAGAAAAGCCTAATGTCAGTCAAACAAAGCTGTTCATAATCTGCCCTAGCTGGATGTTGTGGGGGAATTAAAAGTACTTGGTTTATGTAGTATTCCACTGTCAAAATGTATTTTATCCAGCAATCATTTTAGGTTCACCTTTCTAACTAGCAACTTCAGATCCAGGATAGCATGCATCAGGTTAATCCTTTGCATAGGAATAAATGGCAATCCCTTACTGAAAACATTAAGTTCATTTTCAGAAAAAGTGTAACTGCTAAGATTACATTCCTTGCATGTGCATGTATTCTTGTTGTGAACCACAGTTACAAAACATTGTTGGATGAAACATTTCTTGTGCCTCTGCCTCTTCTTCCTATTTCCCTGCTGGTCACAGTCACTTTAGGAGTCTGGAGAACTGTCTCTACCAGTTCTGTCAGTTGTGACACCATAGAAACCCAGGTGTGGCCTTCTTTGCCACCTATCTTTATGATCTGTGAAGCTTGATGGTCTTCTGTGGATAAAATCTCTAGTGGCATCCTAATTGAGCAGCAAGTGCCTCCAGACTGGTTTGAAACCTGTTTGCTACTATTATAGGTATCAGATTGGATCACCTGGGTGGAGGAGTAAAATATAAGAAATCTTGGCAAACAGGTCCATTTTTTTTTAAATAGTGAAGTCATAACCAGATATGATACAATTACTGATGATGGTAATGATATAGATAAGAAATTCTAGCAAACACAGGTCCATTTTTTTAAATAGTGACATCATAACCAGATATGATACAATTACTGATGATGGTAATGATATAGATAATTATTATTTTTGTTTATTCTTTCAATATTGGGTTTCATTTCCTCCATGCAGATGGATCATAAGACTTCATGGTTGACAAAAGTTGAATATTTACGGATCTAGTTCTCCAAATCTTTTGGGTTTCTAATACCATGATGGGAATGGACCCCATTCCTAAGTCAAAATTTTTATAAGGCCCGTTGCTCCTACTCCTATTGGATCTGTCTGGGTATCTTTCTTCCACATTGTTCTCGTTTCTGCCTACAGATCCTGGTATTTTATGACTTTATGTCTCTCTGTATGCAAGACACTATAGTCACTGGGTGTGGCGATTTCAATGATCAATGCTACTTTTGTCTTCTTTTCTTGGACCACTATATCCGCTTTTCTTGTGTTTACTTGTGTGGCTATTTTTATGTTACTTTATTTTGATTGTAATATGAATTATGTGAAACAGGTGGAAGGCTTTATAAACAGCTTTTATGCAATTTACTGATTTTTTTTTGAAAACTTTTGAATTATGATGAAAAACTAAATTTAATTTCATAGTTGAATTTTTATTTATTTTTATGTAATAATGCATAGTTTAAAGTTTGAATCCAATAATCACGTGTTGTTATAATTCCTTAAAGAACAATAAGTTGACCCTGTTGTTTTATTTCCACATTGAAAAAGCCTTTGGCAAAACTGTGGACTACACTTTGAATAAAACCAGTTTGGTTTTATGATTTATAGTTCTATTTATTGTTGGTGTTGGCATTTTCTCCTTTTGGTACTATATATCTATAATAGCCAATCAAACTGCACTAACATTGATACTTGCAGTTGAAAAAACAATAAACATGAAAAAATAAACTATGAAAACTAAGTTATTGAAAAAGAAGTGGAAAAAAAAGAGTTAATTTTCCGATTGCTAAACCCAGACCCTAATGATATCCCTATACCAAATTTGCCTGAATAGTTATACTGTTATGGAAATGGCTTTTCCTAAGTAAATGTGCAGGGTTAGGGTTACAATGCATAAGACCCTCATTGCTCACCTTACCCATGTGTGTTAACTCTAACCCTAACCCTCAATTAACTTATGAAAATTATTTTCCCTAACAGTACTGCAATACAAGACACTTGGACACAAATGCACTTTTAAAGATGCACAAAACTACATCTATCCCCTAATCTAGCCATTATCTTAACTGCCTAATTTAACCCTTACCCTAATCCTAAAACACATACCCTTACACAAACCCACTCCAACCCAGTTACCATAAACACACAAGATTGAACATCCTATCTTTGACTTCCAAGATACACAACAAAGAGTGCTTTTGATATCAATAACAAGCCAAACTTGCCCTTCAAAAGTGTGTCATAGATATATATAGATATATACACACATACATAGATGTAGATATAGATGCAGACACACACGCATGCACACACCTATATATTATATCAAAAGAGGAAATGGAAGCACTAACAAAATATAGAGCTACAAATCCTAAAACCAAACTAGTTTTATTTAACCAGCACATGAAATAACAAAGGAAACACAGCATTAGACAACTGGCAAAACAAGAAAAAAAAATATTCTTTACTGAATTATATTTCTCCTACAGTTCTCAACATTTCTTGCAAAGTGATAAAAATAAAATCTGTCAGTTAAAAAATTACTTCCTTATTCACCTGTACAAATCTTTGAGAAACTAGTAGATGCATTTTATCTGAAAAAAATTAAGATTGTACTAGATGCCTAGGTAGACAGATTGTGAGAAAGAGAGATTGACAGATGGACAGACAGGTAGGCAGACAAGTAAACAGTGAGAACATTCAAAGAGGATTGTATTGATGTTAAAACTAATTATATTTGTGTATAATTTTATGTTTCTAATCTTATCTCAGCACATTTCCAACACTTTTTTGTTCTAATTAATATGTTAATTGTTTTTAGACTGTATAACTATACATTTAATTGGAAACAGAGAAATTTGTGGATGACTATTATATGATTTACAAAAATTACCGCAACTATACAGGGAAAGGAAAATTTAATGAACAAAGTTCAATGCTGTATGCGAATGCATCCTGAAAGACTAACTTAGTGGATAACATATTCTAGCCACATTACATTGGCTTTACTATTTATAATTATTATTTTTTTAATTTTATAGTACAAGTGGAAAAGGTGGGTGGCAGTAATTTGGCAGAACGCAAAAAATGTTTGTCTTCCAGAATGCCTGTTGGAAATTCAAAATTACAAGTCATGAAATTATGAAAAGTAATAATGACTCCTATAAAAGCCAGTAAAATGTGAACCTTAATGTTGCATATTAAAATCATTTTTTGCAGAAAAGCAAGTGCCCACCCCACCCCCCTGTACACCAGACTTTGATGGTCTGTAACATCTCTACTACTTGCATATACTAACTCTGGTACTGCCTTGCATTAGATCAGGGGTGGGGGGAATTCTCCAAGACATAGAAATTTCAAACGTATTATGTATTTCCCCCTAATGTTTCTTTATTGTTCACATTGACTCAAAGTTGGTATACATAAGTTCAAGGGGCATGGGAAGGCTTGTCCCCAACATTGGGGGGTGGATGGAGGCTTGCCCCAGCAAAAAACAAGTTTAAAGGAGAAAAATCAATGTTTGATATTCACTCCTCTGTATTTTCTGTATTTTGGGACTGTGCATTGAGAGTCCTGAAATTTCAATGTAGAGGCCTCATAAAGTGGTCCCTTTTCTGTTTAGTAATTATGCCTAACACTATTCCTTTCAAAAGTCATCACAACAGCAGTCCTTTTCAGTGGCTTCACAAAATTACCGATACAAAAACAAGACTCTCTGGAGGTTCTAGGTTAAATAACTGGTTTCTGTGCGCCCTGACCAGCCTGTGTTTTCACTGAAAAATCTAGTATTCCTAGCAAGATGAAAGTTACCTGTAAAGGTTTATTCTTTACTATGACTTTCTGTAGATGAGATGCTATGGCAAAGCACCCATTGGCTGTTGTTGGGCAAGTGAAGGATCACTATAGCTCTTGAAGACCATTCTTATTGAAATTCACCAGTGACTTGTGACTGGTCCACAGCGTGAATATGAAGCAAATAGACCAGAACTAGACCAAGACAAATACTGGGAAGTAAATGTTTATGCTTTAAGCATGCAATGAATTATGAGGGTGCTCCCCCACATCCCTTATGAGAGTTGGTTCTGTGCAGAAATTTAGAACTCTGAATGCAAACATCTGGTAAATCTCATTTATGGAGTTAGTTTCATAAAACCTTTGCAGAAATACTTTTTTTTATTGCTATAAAGTTGCTCATCTATTAAGGATGATTCTGTACTGTCAGATATTTCTATGACAGTCTATATTTGATTCTAAAGAGCTTAATCTGTCTATATAAAACACCCAGGAAATTTACCATACAACTGTTTGATATATATATATATATATATATATATATATATATATATATATATATATATATATATATATATGTGTGTGATCTGTACTGATCCCCGAACAACATCATCACCGAATCACTATCAGCCAGGCATACTTATGCAAAAGTGCTTTTCACCGAAGAAACACTTTTGAGTAAGTATGTCTGTTGTGGAGATTTACTATGGTGCGGATAAGGGAATATTCCCTTTTCCTCACTGTAGTGCGATCTCGGAGTGAGAATATTAAAGTAGGGGTGTGTGGGGGGTGCAGGGGGGCTTAACCCCTGCATAAAAGTAGATTTATTGTTTTTTGTTTTTTTAACATACTTTAACGAAAGCGCTTTTGTTAAAGTGTGTTCGGTGATTGTGGATTTGGACTATTGAACTTTCGTTCAATAGTCCTAGATCCATATATATATATATATATTTATATATATATATATATATATATATATATATATATATATATATCTGTGCTGAACTAAAAACAATAAACTTTAATTTGTGACCTCTCCAGATCCATACCTACAACAGTGTAAACTGGTAATAAAGAGCCAGATATATATATTACTCTTAAATAATAAAATATTACCTATTAAAGGCTGTTTAGAAGAAGACATGAAGGTAAACAAATAATAAAATAATTGTTTGTGTAATAGAAGGAAACTTGTACTAACAAATATGTTTTCTCCAAAAAAACAAAAGAGAAAAAGATATTTTAAAATAAATTGCATAGGTGAGGAATGTGTAAATGTGACAGTTGAATGTGAAATAGAAAATAGAAAGACGATGAATAAATGTACCACAAATATGACGTTAAGAAAATTGCCATGTCAACCAGTGGAAAACAAAATAATTGCCCAGAAATAAATACCCAAATGTGCATGAGAATCATTAACTGGTTTGTGCACTGACTTCTGCAGATCGGTGTACAGCAAAGAGTACTTAGCTGATTTTTAGCAATGTAAGATTTACAGTGATAGGAACAATATAATGCATATCATCATAGGCATTAGTCTCAACCCCTGATAAAATATTCACCACTTTTGTTGTACCAGAAACTATAATGATTTGCAGATTCCCTCCTTTTAAGGTCAAATAAATTCTTGAGAGGCAATGATTTACACAAAGAAAAATAACTCTGTTGCATGTTCTTATGAAATGACTCATGCAGAAGATAAATAAAGTTAAAAGAATTGTTAAGCCTAGAAGAATTCACTGGAAATAATAATAAAATACATGTTATATCCTAGTGGTCATCCATTTACCCTGCTACTGAAAGTACACCAACCACCCTGCTATTTCGTAATAACCTAACCAAGATTCCCAGCACTACCCCCAGTCCGTGTATATGAATGAAGAAGAGATAAAGCGCATTAGGAGAAACCCTGCATGCAAGAAAATGCTGGTGTAAGAAGAAAAGCTCAGGGACACTTGTTTTCTAAAAGACAGATTGTGTTGGAAAGTACTGAGAAAATGTACAAACATGAAACCTTGTTCAAATTATACCCCTATGAAATAAGTTAAACAAAAAGACCAATAGATGCAATGACAAATAAACCCACACTACCATCAGAATCCTCCTTTTCTCAAACATTGACATGGCACTGCTGGTGATGAGAGGAATAATACTAATTAGAACTCTAGCTCTGAACCAGCAAGTAACACACCCAATGAGATCAACTCCAAAACTGCGAAAAATGCACTCACAAGTCACAACAATGAATCCAAAAGAGCGCAGTGGGCTAATGGAGAGGCAAACCACCAACTTAGTAAAAACTGCACAATTTATTACCATCCACGAACAAAACACATTAACGCTTTTATTCCACAATACGCGTTTTCGTCCACGTAAACTTGGACTTCATCAGACAATCAAATAATTACTCTAATTACATCTTAAACAAGTCACTAAAACTGCATTGACCAATAAAATTCTTAAAAAACATTTCAAATACACTAATCAGGCTCACTTAAAAGGCTCATGAATATTAATCAAAACTAATATGTTATCACCACAAATATATCTAAGTGAATAAATAAATATAAAACTAACTAGATATATCTTATATAAATTTCATAAAAACTTACAAATTATAGTGTTTAATTCATATAACTTTATATTCTTTAAAATCCAGACATTTAAATAAAAAGTATTATTAAGTAGATACATGTCTATAAATTAATGAACTGACGCCATCTGCTGTCATATTTAAATATAACAGCCTTTACACTTTGGCAGCCCTTAATTTTAATAATGGCAATAGGGAAATGTGGTCATTCAAACCTGGAACTCTTGCTGCCTCCAGGGTTATTTGCCACCATAGCTCCCTATATTCTATCTGTTCCTCCCAAGGGCCACCTCTAATATCTCTCTTGACTTGTTCTAGTATGAAGAAGAATAATTTATAACCTTCACATTCTTTAGAGTGTTTGTATAATGCATTTGTATCCTTTGCTTTTGATATTTCATATATATGTTCATATATTCTTCTTCTCAATATTCTGTCCATTTTACCAACATAAAATGAATTACATTTATGACATAATGCAAGATAAATTAATCCTTTTGTGTCACAACAAAAATATCCTTTACTTCTAATCCATCTATTCCTGCTTTCTAAATAAATTTCACCTTTATTAATAATATATTCACATTGGTTACAGCTCCCACATTTAAAAGTTCCTGTTTTCTTTCTTCCCCCTAAGTGGTGTATATTTTCGTAATAAATGACGTTTCTTCCATTATTGTTAATCTCCAAGATTTTTTTCATACTATAAGAGTTTTTATAGACTACCTTCGGCATTAATTTTGTTACTTCATCTATATCTGTGAATGACACAAATCTTTCCCATTCTCTCTGAAAAACCTCCCTAACCTTAAATGAGATGCTACCCATCAAAGCTTTATGTCCAGAAGGTCATTGATGGTGCAAAAAACATTGTTAAATGATTATATTTGTTCACCTTTCATCTGTAATAGAAGGTTAATATTTATCTTTAAATTGTATAAAGTTTTTCTGTCTTTTAACATTGTCATTTTCTTATTAGGCATGCATGTTATATATGTTTTTTGCCAAAAAATATGCACATCGAAAATGCTCATACTTTTGTGTAGAATACTTTACAGCAAATTTTATTTTAAACTGTACTACTGATGCCACTGTTATTAATCTGCTGCTGTTACTTAATACTTTCAGTTATTTTAGCCATTTTGAGAAAACATCATCCGTGCAAAAGCAGTAATCCATGTGCAGCAGTGGTTATAATGCTTAAATAAATTAATTTCTGCACATGATTTGAACACAAGGTCCCTCAAAAATGGGGGGGGGGTGATGCAGTGTACCAAAGAAACTTCCTTTTTACCTCATAGCTGAACTTTCATTTTCTTCAAAAGACATTGTATCTTGTAGAAGTTAAATGTTAAAGAAACCAGGACATCCCTTAAGTGAGATTCGCCAGTCACTTACCTTCATATGGCTCTGGAAGATGGTTTCCTGCAATGACAAGAATGGGGTGCCTCATGTCTGGTCCAACATATACAAGTGCAAGATGTCCAATGAGCAAATAATTTTCCAAGTGTAACAGTTCCCCACAGGTCATTGTTTATAGGAATTCAATTTTTTGAATGTGAAGATTGTGTAACTATCAGCTAGAGAGGTGATTTCAAGAAGGCTCTCTAAATAGGCATGTTTAAGTGTGCTGGGAGGTTATTAATCAATTAAAATGGATGTTACATTGTTGAATATCTTCATTTCTTTTACTTATTAATTTTTATTCATTATTTAATGTCTCCTTTATATAATTCAAGATCACACGGAGCTCAAGCGCATCCCAGCATTCAGTAGGTGCAAGTCAGAGATATTAACCCTGAACAGGACACTAGTCTATCCAGGACACACACACACACACACACACACACACACACACACACACACACACACACACACACACACACAAGCATACATAGCACACTCTCACACAAACATCACATGTGTGCAAGCACATACACACACACATACTTGTGGACAATGTGAAAGGCTGACCGTTTCCCTAGGGCATGTTGTTAGTGCATGAGAGGAAATGGGATCATTCAGAAAAGAACTATAAAGACATAGCAGTTTAGCAAGAATAGTCCAGGGAACTATATATAATAATAGTCCAGGGAACTATATATAATAATAGTCCAGGGAACTATATATAATAATGCAATAAAAATAAAAACAAAATAGTGGAAACCAGGTGGTAAGTCCTCCGTTGCTGGAATAACGACAAATGAACCAAGGAAACAAACACTAGCAATGGACAGAGCCAGGCATATACAAGTTCTAATTTCCAAACGAGAAATCACAAAGTAAGACCATTGGAGTTCAGATTGTAGGCAAAATGCAGGCACAAAAAATCCAACTGGATACGAAACCATATAAAACTCCTTTATTGTAGTCGACAAGAGATAAGCGCTTTCACTATTCAACTTCATCAGACCATAAAACAACTACTGACACAACCACTATTTAAACCCAGCATAAATTAAACAGCATCCAATGATTAAGTCACATCAATCAAGCAATTAATTATACAGCAAAGCAATTAAAAACTGTCTTTGTAAAAATGTCTCTGTAAAACTACAGCATATATATGTATATATATATATCTCTATGTCAAATACACAGAGCAAACTAAAAAATAATATAACACATAAAAGATCCATAAAATAAGGCATGAAAAAATAAAAATGCAAATGTGTCTGACTAAACGAATATAGTGAACAGACAAAAGACATGAGCCTGCTCACTTATGTAGCCTCCTTTTCAAGACAGGCTTAATGGAGGCCCTTTCATTCAACCCCCTGCCCCTATCAGCACGGAGCATGATGATCCAGCAGGCCTGTCTATGTTCTGTGTGTGTGTACAAATCACCTTCCCTAATACTAGGATTAATGCTCTCAATAACTCTAAATGTAAAAGTATAGGACGTCCCAGACTCCAAAACATGTTTGGAAAGGGCATTATGCAATGAACCCTTCCTAATGTGATATAAGTGCTCCCTCATCCTGTCCCGTAGGACCCTGTTAGTTTTACCAACATAGAAGGAGCGGCAGATGGTACATTCAGCCAAATATATCACATGGGGGGTCATACAATCTGCAGAAGCATGAAAGACAAATTCTTTGCATAAATCAGGATGAAAAAAGGATTCAGCAGTATTGATATAGGTACAAAAACTAGAATTACCACAGGGTGAAGTAGAGCCATAACTTACAGGCACATTGCTGTGGTTTTTATCATAGCACAAGAGTCTTTTCAAATTTTTACAGTTCCTAAACCGAAACATGGGTCTATCACCCACGATCCTACGTATATCATCATCCACTTGTAAAATGGCCCAAAACTGACTAAATAACTGAGTGACATCCTTGTGATCACTAGTATAAAATAGAGGAACTTTAACCTCTGAGGTGATGGAACCCATGTCCCTACCAACACATACATCTGGTGTGGGTCCAAAATAAGGACTTGCTGTGGTCAGTCTCAGTTGACCTAGGTCTGACCATTGCTTATCAATCTCAGATGAGGTGTACCCTCGTGCCAGCAACTTACATTCCAAACTATCAAACTCTTTTAAAAAGCCAGGCATGGTGGGATTCAACCTGGAAACCTTTATCCCCTGACCTCTGATCAAATTCCTAAAGATATAGCTGGGGTGCATACTAGATGTAAACAGAAATACATTTCTATGACAGGTCTTACGATGAACCCTTGTATTAGTAATATTACCTGGTAACTTTTCAGTGTACAGGTCCAAAAACTGAATACGATCAAATGACCAAGAAAAAGTAAATTTTAGGCAGTCAATCAGATTATTCATCATATTATGAAACGCTATCAACCTATAAACAGGGCCTCTCCACAGCAAAAACAAATCATTGACGAAACATCGATAGAACAGTACATACTTCCTAAAACCCTGGGTGGGGAACAAACTATTATTCTCCCAGTGTGCTAAAAACATACTGGCGTAGCTATTGGCACATGAAGTGCCCATACCTACGCCATGCTTCTGGAGATACATATCACCACTAAAGGTGAAAACGTTGTTTTCAAGCACCATCTCTTTAGGAATTTGATCAGAGGTCAGGGGATAAGGGCTTCCAGATTGAATCCCACCATGCCTGGCTTTTTAAAAGAGATTGATAGTTTGGAATGTAAGTTGCTGGCACAAGGGTACACCTCATCTGAGATTGATAAGCAATGATCAGACCTAGGTCAACAGAGACTGACCACAGCAAGTCCTTATTTTGGACCCACACCAGATATATGTGTTGGTAGGGACATGGGTCCCATCACCTCAGAGGTTAAAGTTCCTCTATTTTATACTAGTGATCATTAGGATGTCATTCGGTTATTTAGTCAGTTTTTGGCCATTTTACAAGTGGATGATGATATACGTAGGATCGTGGGTGATAGACCCACGTTTCGGTTTAGGAACTGGAACATTTTGAAAAGGCTGTCGTGCTATGATAAAAACCACAGCAATGTGCCTGTAAGTTCTGGCTCTACTTCACCTTGTGGTAATTGTAGTTTTTGTACCTATATCAATACTGCTGAATCCTTTTCTCATCCTGATTTATGCATAGAATTTGTCTTTCATGCTTCTGCAGATTGTATGACCCCCCCCCCCCATGTGATATATTTGGCTGAATGTACCATCTGCCGCTCCTTCTATGTTGGTAAAACTAACAGGGTCCTACGGGATAGGATGAGGGAGCACTTATATCACATTAGGAAGGGTTCATTGCATAATGCCCTTTCCAAACATGTTTTGGAGTCTGGAACGTCCCATACTTTTACCTTTAGAGTTATTGAGAGCATTAATCCTAGTATTAGGGAAGGTGATTTGTACACACACACAGAACATAGAGAGGCCTGCTGGATCATCATACTCTGTGCTGATAGGGGCAGGAGGTTGAATGAAAGGGCCTCCATTAAGCCTGTCTTGAAGAAAAGGAGGCTACATAAGTGAGCAGGCTCATGTCTTTTGTCTGTTCACTATATTCGTTTAGTCAGACACATTTGCATTTTTATTTTTTCATGCCTTATTTTATGGATCTTTTATGTTTTATATTATTTTTTAGTTTGCTCTGTGTATTTTATATATATATATATATATATATATATATATATATATATATATATATATATATATATCTGCTGTAGTTTTACAGAGACATTTTTACAAAGACAGTTTTTAATTGCTTTGCTGTATAATTAATTGTTTGACTGATGTGACTTAATCATTGGATGCTGTTTAATTTATGCTGGGTTTAAATAGTGGTTGTGTCAGTAGTTGTTTTATGGTCTGATGAAGCTGAGTAGTGAAAGTGCTTACCTCTTGTCGACTACAATAACAGAGTTTTATATGGTTTCATATCCAGTTGGACTTTTTGTGCCTGCATTTTGCCTACAATCTGAACTTTAACTCCAATGGTCTTACTTTGTGATTTCTCGTTTGGAAATTAGAATTTGTATACGCTTGGCTCTGTCCGTTGTTAGTGTTTGTTTCCTTGGTTCATTTATATATAATAATAGTCCAGGGAACTATATATAATAATAGTCCAGGGAACTATATATAATAATAGTCTGGGGAACTATATATAATAATAGTCCAGGGAACTATATATAATAATAGTCCAAGGAACTATATATAATAATAGTCCAGGGAACTATATATAATAATAGTCTGGGGAACTATATATAATAATAGTCCAGGGAACTATATATAATAATAGTCCAGGGAACTATATATAATAATAGTCCAGGGAACTATATATAATAATAGTCCGGGGAACTATATATAATAATAGTCCAGGGAACTATATATAATAATAGTCCGGGGAACTATATATAATAATAGTCCAGGGAACTATATGGCATTTAATCTGTCAGTGGTAGTATTAGCGGAAATAACAAAAAAAAATTTTGTTTTTCCAGAGGACAACAGTCTCCAGGATAACAATTAGCATGTTTCATGACAGTACAAGCTGTCAGCCATACTCAGTCTAGCTTTATGAATGGATAACTAAGGAACTTAGAGAAGCACTGGTCAACATTGTCTACCTGGACTTCTCCAAGCCTTTGACCCAGTCTCATAAAAGCAGCTGCTAAGAAAACTAGATGGGTTAAAGGTAGTATCACGACTTAAGAAATGGGCACTGAGGGTTATAGTGAGATGAGCAGCATTAAGAAAATAAAAGTGACTAGTGGAGGAATACAAGGGCTGGTCCTAATTCCAGGACTGTTTGTTAAGTTTGTGTTACACATATCTCAGTGAAATGACAACAGACCAGCCTTTTTGCTTAAGATGGAAACTTGGGGGCAGCCATAGAAAATGAGTGAAAAGCAAAGATATCGAAATACTAACCTCATCAGCTGAAAGATGGCATTTGAGGATCAGTGCAGTCAGATGCAATGTTTAGCACCTTCACTGCAGCAATCATGAGGTAAAGTGTAAGCTAGGAGGAGAGGAACATATCAGTCAAATGCAGTGTTTAGCACCTTCACTGCAGCATTCATGAGGTAACGTGTAAGCTAGGTGGAGAGGAACATATCTGTCAAATGCAGTGTTTAGCACCTTCACTGCAGCATTCATGAGGTAAAGTGTAAGCTAGGAGGAGAGGAACATATCAGTCAAATGCAGTGTTTAGCACCTTCACTGCAGCATTCATGAGGTAAAGTGTAAGCTAGGAGGAGAAGAACATATCAGTCAAATGCAGTGTTTAGCACCTTCACTGCAGCAATCATGAGGTAACGTGTAAGCTAGGTGGAGAGGAACATATCTGTCAAATGCAGTTTAGCACCTTCACTGCAGGAATCATGAGGTAAAGTGTAAGCTAGGTGGAGAGGAACATATCAGTCAAATGCAATGTTTAGCACCTTCACTGCATCAATCTTGAGGTAAAGTGTAAGCTAGGTGGAGAGGAACATATGAGATTACATCAGAAAAAGTATCAGGGACCCAGAGTGCTAATCACACCTATACCTGACCACCAGGTGCAAGAAAAGAGGGTAGTGGCAGCAGCCAACAGAATATTAGACTGCATCTTCAAGAAGCTGGAGGTAATGCTTCTCCACTGCTAGGCCTTGGAGATGTCACACCTTAAGTAGCATGTGTGGTTCTTCAGGCCACGCAAGGACAAGGATAATCATGTAGCTCATTTGGGTTCAGATGACATCTGGCAAAAATGTGTGGAACAGAACAAAATCAATATAATCATTTCAAAAGGAGCTAAGTTCTTCCCATCAGTCAACTGAAGAGAAGACAATGCTGTGATATGGGTGAACAAGATCATGTTAGACAGATGTGATGTGGTTGCCCAGAACAGGAAGGAAAGAGGAAAAGAAGGAAGCACAGGCAACAGATTGTAAGGTCAACTGTTACCTGTATATACAAAAGTATTTCTTCATAAAGAAGGTTGAAGATGCATAAAGTGAACTAAAAGAATAAGTGGGGGGAGTCATAGAGGCATTTAAGGCAGCATGTGAAAATTGGAGTGTGACTCGGGGATGCGATAGGAATGTACATCCGGCATAGTTTTAAATGTACTTCAATGTCATGCTGTCATCGAACAATTCTAATACACTTTAACAAAGTACTTTGTGTAAGATACAGGGAAGACTATATGAAATACTTAAATAGGCTTCCCAAAGAGACAACAAGATGGCATTTAAGGATCAGTATAGACAAATGTAGAGTAGCATACTTGGAACATACCAGTCCTGTTGTGAAATATCAGCTAGGTGGCAGTGAATATTGCACCTGGACTAGACCACCAAAAGCACAGTAACAGAGCTGTAGCAACAGCTAATAGAATTATGGTATACATCCCAGTAGAAACCAGAGAAACTTCCAAAAGTGAAGGAGCCATGTTCCTGTTGTGCCAGGCTCTGATTACATTACACTACGAGTATGGTGCTATGAGCCATGCAAGAAAACAGGTGGTATACTGTTCACAGGAGTCCAGTAGACCACCAATAGGAAGGTGTGTGAGAGAAGAAGAAAGGAAGTTTTTATTTATATGTTTGTTTATCTTTAACATGTTAGGAAGATAGTTCCATGGATTTTTTTTCCAGTTAAGCTACAGCCAAACTATTGTAAATATTATATTAACTGCATTAAAAAGTTATTAAATAAGCATACTGAGAAAATTATAGATCTCTGTACAGTAAGTAGGGAAAATTCCATATAAAAATAATGAACAGTTATAAAAAAAATGTATGTGTGGAATATGTGACAAAACACTGATCTCTCGCATTCATTAATTAGTAACAGAATAATGAAACAACAGGTAACCAGTTGAATGCCTGAGACTCATATAGCTGCAAGTCCCAAAACAGTGAAATTGAATGTAAAACTGGAGAATGTTTGTACTAAGTTCAAGACTGCTGTGTCTCAGAGTTTTTTCCCTTTCTCTAAAGTGCAGCAATGTTGGAGTTACTACATATGAGTAATGTGGGAGCTGCTGCCCCCACACAGAGAGTGAAAAAGGGCCTGCACTGCAGTCTACATAAAATTATTTTAAAGGACAACAAGAAGTTTTGATATTTGCTTTTTCCTTTTAAATCACCAAATTTTTTCTCACAGTTTTGGAATTCAAGTTTATGGGACTGAAAATTAGAACAGGAAGCCAAAACAGCAATTTAGTGCATATGGTTTAATCTGTATAATGGGAGTAAATTTTTCCTGCCCAAACCTGAAGAGATGGGGGAGACATGATATGATGGAGCAAGGTAAAGCTGGCAAGATATGAAAGGGCCACTCTGTTCAGTAAGTGGAGAAAGGGTCACAAGAGGCAGATTATAGGAATCGGGTACATATTCCCTGGACCTGCACAGGTATTTATTTATGGAGAGAGTTGTGTACCCATTGAATGGATTGCCAGAATGTATAGTGGAGAGAGAACCTACTGAAGAGAAGCAATGGAAAAAGTGAGGAAAGGGTAAAGGGGTGGGAGAAAAAGAGGGGGTGAATCCTAAATACAGGTTAAAGGCAGACTATGCAAGCTAATTATTTCCTTGTTTCATCAAACAGATGTATTACAGTGCATCAAGGGCAGACGAAATCTTTTTTTTCTTTTGCAGTGCAAGAGTCTAGTCCAGAACGTGAGTTCAAAAAAGACAGAATATTCAGGATTCAATGAAAAAATGTATTACAGGTTCATGGGTAAGTACTAGGCTAGCGATCCTTGCAGGCTATTTTAAGCATAGCCATTTTCCTTTTGGTGCTTGGATTAACTTATCCCATTAGGTGTTAGATTTGCCTTACCCATCCCTAAGTCAGTAACTATATATTGCTCCTAGTGAGAATAACTGGGATCATATCATACAAAATTTGAGGTGACCCATGCATGGGATAAAGCATTTAAGGGCCAACACTATTAGTAGTACAGGTTAGTCCTGTGGTAAATTTTCTGTTTCCCATCTATAGATCCAAGTTGCACTTTACTATGGAGAGGGATGAGCTTTGTTTTATGTGGATGGGGAATCTGTTTCAGAGCAGCAGTATCCTCTGGGAGATAAACCTGTCCCTCCAAACTGTTCTGTTGAAGTTGCATAAGAGGTTTAGATCCCTAAACCAAGTATTTCTTACAC
The DNA here is from genome assembly GCF_019279795.1 of Protopterus annectens. Classification (NCBI taxonomy): domain Eukaryota; kingdom Metazoa; phylum Chordata; order Ceratodontiformes; family Protopteridae; genus Protopterus; species Protopterus annectens. Next base: position 607,938,901 of record NC_056748.1, read on the forward strand.
TATTTGATTGATGTGCACTAAATATATCACTATTATGTCAGAGAATTCCTTGTATACTAAACACAGCTCACCTCTTTGGAGTCTGTAGGATACCAAGTACTGTGACAGAGCTTTGAATCATTCCATTTAGAACATATTGCTTATGCCTTGTTTCCTTTTAAGATTAAGATATCACTGTGAGTGTTCCAGTTGTTGTTGCATGTGTCTGGATAGATAATTGCCAAAGGAGGTATTATATGCAATGACTGGCCTAATGAGAGCCGAGTAAAGGGGAACAGTGACATCCTTAGATCTAGACACAATCCCTTTGTTTATAAGCTATGCAGTATACAAGGACTTTTTTATGACTATGGACATGTGTTGGTCAAAAGTTAGGTCACTGTCAACATACGTTCCTAAATCCTGAACAACTGGATCAACTCAGGGGGCTTACTTGGCTAACTGGGGGCATATTGTCAGTATGGTAGTTCCCCAGGGCAGATAACTTCCCAAATGATACAATGATGCATTTCTTGGTATTTAATTTCAATCCGTAATTCTGACACCAGTTATTTATTTGGGACAACTTTCCTGCAGGATGGCTAAATCATTTGCAGATTCAATGACCGCTCCTAGCCTGCAGTTATATGCAAACTTAGTCATCCACAGCTCTTGGGTATTTCTTTTTACTTCCGAGAAGTGGATGTCAAACAGAAGAGGTCCCAGCACAGAACCCTGGAGGACTCCACTGATGAGTGGTCTCTTTGTGGAGGTAACTTCCCCTATTTTGATTTCCTGCTTCCTATCTGTGAGCCATTTTGTAATCCATTGGGTGACACAGGGGGTTAATGACCAGTATAAAAAAAAAGAATGTGAGTTGGATCTATTCCTTAGAGTAACAAAGACTGTTGAGTGGTCACCGAGCAAGAGTAAAAGAAGAGTGTCACTGTATGTTCTTTTTGGATTATTGGGGATTGCCTAGCCTGGATTATTGGGGATTACCGGATTACCTAGCCTAAATTAGTGTGGATAACTACTTTGAGCTTAAGTATTGTAAGCCTTCTGGTGAGTCGGATCATGTTTTGGTAATACTTTGAGTGGGTAGCATTTCCTGCTTACCAACCCACTGTAACCAAAAATGCCTAGGAAAAAACTCAGCTGCTGCCATTTACACAAATTAAGAGTAATGATGGGGCCTGAAGGAATAAGTGTTAGGAAACAGAAAATGCATTCTGCTTTGTATTGACCATGTAAGGCTTCAAGTCAGCACAGAAATGGCTCAAAATTCCCAAAAACCGTGTATTTAAAAAATCAAGCATTCCAGTGATTGTTTAGTGGAAGCCATTCAATTATTTTAAGATGGGGCCAGATTAAGACTCCTTGAATTTTTAGAGTGCCTATAGATATAGATATAGATATAGATATATCCTCACTCTCAAGCAATGACGCATGCACATGTAATACGTGGACATAGATCTAGAAATCACTGGGCTGTTGGAATGGAGCTTTGACATAAAATAAGATACATAATATCTGTGGAAACCAGCTTTTAAAACTGTATTGAAATAAAACTGATGGAGAACAGATTGTTATCAACACAGTTCTATAATGCAATGACAAGTAGTATTCTGAGATGCCTGATACTGGGGGAGGTGTCTCAACTGGAGCTGTTTCATTCTGCATTTCACTTTACAGTGCAAGTAGCATATGGCATTTTAAATTAATTCCATAAAGCATCGATTGTCTCTGCAGTACTTTTCTGAGTTGTCAAATTCTGCTTTGCATCCTATCACATGAAATGCCAATCCAGTGTTATTCTGTCAAAGCAAACTCTTCTGAAATAACTAAACTCTACTTCTCTGAATCTGTGAAATGGGGTGGGGGGGGGGGTCTGACTGGAGCTGTGACAATTTGCATTGCACTTTGTAGCAAGGGGATGTAATACACACTATTAAAAAGATGAGACACATTGTTAGCAACATCTGAATGGATGCTGTAGAGATGGAAAACAAAGCAAGATATGGCATTTAAAAACATCCATGGAGACCAGCATTTAACAGTGTACTGTTGAAGTAAATAAAAATTAAATAAAAAGATGCCGTACAGATTCTGGGGAACATAGCACTATTGTACACTGACAAACCCTATTCAGACATGAAAAAGGCGAGGGGGTTGTCCTAATTGCACTACATCATACACTCAAAGTTACAAAGTAGTTTACAATAATGTGAAAGTGTAACGAAGCACAAGAAACAAATCAAACCACAAACGAGTCCCAACAACTGTAGAGTCTTCACACTTAATTCAATAAAATTCAACAATAAAATTACTGAAGCACTTTTCGTCTGCCAAGTAGCAAACTTCATCAGAAATAACAACTCTACATTGAGAATCCTTTAAATAATCACTTAAACCAGTTAAATGCGGGACAATTAACTAATTAATTATTTCAAAGAACATTACCGAAAATATAAGCAATGCATATATAAAAATATTTAATTTGAAACATAAATACAAACTAGAATGTTACTAGACACATTGTGCAAAATACAAATACATTTAAGCATAAAAACAGGTACTTGAGTGACCTTTTACCTCTGTAAACTCTTAAGTTTAAGAATGCTGCTTATAGAACTTGTCTCATTAAGACCAGGAATATTACATGCATCCAATTTAATTTGCCACTTTAATTCTAACTCCTCAAGTTTGAGAGTAAAAGGACCCCCTCTGATGTTATGCTTGACGCTGTCAATTGCTAAAAACTTAAAATTGTGGTTCATATTCAAATGAATATGTTTAGCTAGTGCATTGTGAAGCTTATTATGACTAATAGCATACAAATGCTCATACATTCTATCTCGGAGTCTACGCTCCATTTTCCCCACATAGAATGCAGGACAGTGTGTACATCTAGCTAAGTAAACAATAACACCTGAATTACAATTAAATCTTGCTTGTAATCTATATTTGTGACCATTAACAGTAATGAATTATTCACATCCACATGTTTACAAAAGTTGCAGCTCTCACATTTAGACATACCTGCTAATCTACGGGGTTTAGAATACTGCTTTTCTAATAAGTCTTTAAGGTTTATACCACATTTGAGTACTATATTTGTGGAATTACCAAGTTTACCAAACAGTGACTGATTGCATCTAAACAGTTCCCAATTTTTCTTTATTATTTTCACACAAAAAACTACTTTGTACAGTAAATGTAGTTATAAAACTACAGCATAGTGATTGACCCTTATGTGACACTGTTTCACTATGTAAAGGTGACTCTAGTGTGTCGAGGGTCCCTAAGCTGTCAGAATCAGACCTTCTAATAACCAAAATGAGCTTAAAAGTAAGATTTGCTCTTTTATAATTTACTTCTTCTATTAAGGTATCCAACAAGGATTCTGGATACCCACGATGGAGAAACAGTTTTTTCAAAAACATACATTCCTCATGTAAATCTTCATCCTGAGAAGTAATACATGAAGCCCTAACTAACTAGCCTTTTATAACTGACCTTTTCTGATGAAAAGGATGACAGCTTTAAAAGTGAAGAAACGCATTGGAATAAGTATTTTTCCTAAATATTTTTGCAGTATAACAATTCAGTACTCTATTTTTAGAAAGCCAAATGTCTAAATATGATATGGCATCAGTACTGAAGTTAGACGAAAAACGCAAAAATTCAGTTGACCTATTAAACCTATTCAACAAGTCACTTCCTACCTTTTCGTCTCCTTTTAGCAAAACAAAAATATCATCGAGGTATCTGGTGTAGTAAGCTACGGATTTGGAAACATTTTCATCCTTGAAAACAAATTCAGTCTCCCAGTGCGCCATGACTAAATTGGCTACACTTGCTCCACATGGGGAGCCCGTTGCTAACCCTACTTTTTGCAAATAAAATTGGTTATTAAATATAAAAAAAAATTGTTAGAAAGAACTAGATCATGTAGTTCTGGCACTAGTGAAATATCCATATATGGAGCGTTATGTTTCAACATCATTAATGCCACCCATTCTGTGCAAATTTGATGTGGAATATATGTATACAGGTCCTTGACATCAATTGTTAAGAAGTTGTGGTTTTCAACATAATCTAAGGTGTTTATTTTAGCTAAAAAAAGACAAAGAATCCTTACAGACTTGGTCTTTCAAAACCACATATTTTTGTAACATTGAGTCAATAACCTTAGCACAGGCATAGGTCGGAGAGCCACGACTATCTACAAGTGGCCTCATAGGTGGATTGACTAGATCTTTGTGGATTTTGGGTATGCCAAATAAGGATGGATAAATAGGGAATAATGTAATCATATACTTCAATAATGCTTGGTCAATACGGCCTTCAATAAACAAATCATTAATATATCCCTTAATTAAGTTGTAAGCTTTGTTAACCACAGACCTAGAACTTAACTGGTAAGCATCATTACTCAATAACTGAACCATCCGATCAATGTAATCACTGATATCAAAGACTACTAACCCAGCCCCTTTATTAGCTTTGCAAACCCGAATTTCCTGTAAATGAATGTATTTTAAAAGTTCACGTTCGTCACGGTTAATATCCCAACTAACATTAGTCCTTATACCATGCTTTGCCATGTATCTGAAATCTAGTTCACACATTAGTTCAAACGTTTGCAAAACTGGGTGAAGTGGAGGGTTAAATGTACTAGATGTACAAAACACATGTGCCACATCTGAATTTGTACTGTTTTCAAATAATACCCGGAAGTTTAATTTCCTGATAAAGGATTTTAATTCAATAATTGTTTTAACCATGTCAATCTGGTGTTGGGGTACATATGTGTGGCCCTTGGCTAAAAAATTCACCAACTCACAAGACATTACACTTGAAGAAAAGTTAAACACCTTAAAGTCATCATCTTTGTTAGAGATAATTACAGGACCAGTTCTGAGATGTTGTGAATCATCTTCGTAATCCGAAAAAATAGACATAGTGTAAACATCAGTAACCCCTGGAACTTAGGGAACTATACCTGAAACGGGTGACAAACAGGAAGAGACCCTGTAGAGGAATTAACTACCTTGTTTGGGGAATCTTCCCCATTCATTACATAGGGTTTCTGATATATTTGGATTTGTTTTTGTTGCCGTACTGATTCCTTTGTTGCTTCGGCTTGGCACCCGCATGGTTGGCTTGCTGAAAAACCTGTTGTCCTGGAATATTGCCATTAAATTGCTGCCTATTGTTGTTACTATAAAACACATGAGGGCCATTTTGAAGCCTCTCACTCCTTCTAATTTCTGGTAAAACAGAACTGGTAGCGCCAAGGTCACTACTAATAGCAGACTGCTCCAACTCACTGTTGGAACTATTACAAGTTGGAGGCAACTGCCCCCCACTAGAGTGAACCAATTGGTGTGTATTAGGGCAACTAGGCTGGTTCATATCTGCCCTTTGTTGCCATACTTGAGCAGAAGAAGGTGATGGATAAGCTGCTCCTTGGCTATAAGCCTTACAGTCCCGGTCTAGCTTCTTAATTTTATTACTTTTCAGCTTGCACATATGTTGATCAATACTGGAAAAAACCCTGCTGTATTCGAATTTGTATCTTGCAAATTCTGAGTCATTGAGCACTTTCTTATCCAATTCTAGCACTGTATTTGATATGTCTTTAACTAAGATAGAGTAATGCTTAATCATTAACTTCAATAATTCAAACCCTTGTCTGTCGGACAGCTTTACAATAATTCCAGAAAGCAGCATTTGGTATTGTACTCTTCTGACTGCAGGTATCACATTCTACTTTGCTTTATAAACAAATTTAGTGAATAAATGATGTTGTAGTGCTGACCATAAATGTCTACAATTTCATTCATAATTGTTGGTAATAGTAAGAGTTTTATGAATAAAGATAGTAAATGAATGGATTGTAGAGCTGATCTGTGCACACCTACAATATCATTCATTTATTCCATAACTCAATAGCAGAGCATATAGGCATATAAAAGGAAAATCTTCTATGTGTTCTCCCGAGTTTGCCTGTCAAATAAAGTAACTTGTGAAAAAGAATGATCCCTAAACATTTAGCTTTGGCTACACAGGGGACTCTTAGTATGGTTCAAAGATGCATGACTGGCAGTCAGTTGTGAAGGACCAATTAAAAACTGGTATTTGGGTTGGATTTGGCACACAAGCCACAAGCTGAACAGCCCTAGCTTAGGGAGTATTTTGTGTATAACAATGATAAGGGCTACTCTGATGTACCAAAACAGACCATAATTTGCCATATGCATGGTCTGCTAAAATTATGTACTTTTACTGTTTACTAAATATTTTTAAATGTCTTTCTTTTTAGTTGTAAAACAAAGTTCAAGCAGCCTTTGTTGTGCCTTTCCAGCATATCATAATCTTAGTTACATTAAAGTCCCTTATCTGTACCAGTTTCTGGTCTTTCAGAAAATGCAGGCTTCTAGGAATCATTAAATATGACCAGCCAGAAATGTCCTGTTACTCCTAAAAGTTTCTTGCCTATAGTACTCCAAATTAAATTATCAAGTTTAGGTTTGATTATACAACCCCCTCCTTTATGAAGAATAAGATGCAGATTGTTCTTTAAAAAAAAATAAAACTTTTTTCAAAGATGAATAAGTGCAGTATCCATGAAAATGTTTTTTTTCTGATATGAGTATTGAAGTCAAACAGCATGACTTTGTATAGCCACTAAAACAGTGGGTGGGTCCTTTGGACCAGCTTTTCAACCAAGCACATAGTTGGTGGAGTTCATTTTACTCTAAATGAATATTATGGATGTGTTATCATACCCATTGCATACTCTTTTTACCTCATTCTACACAATTATTCATTTATTTATTTTGTTTAGTTTACCGGGAAAGTTCAGCTGGGTACAAGTACTCTTTTCTATGAATACTGAGGGAGAAAAGCTTCATATATTATACAGATAAAGACCAAAACATTCTACTATCATATTTTCACATTCTATGCAAAAAAAAAAAAAAATATATATATATATATATATATATATATATATATATATATATATATATATATAAAACATATTCGCACATACACACAATGTGTGTGTGTGTGTGTGTGTGTGTGTGTGTGTGAGTGTGTGTGTGTGTGTGTGTGTGTGTGTGTGTGTGTGTGTGTGTGTGTATGTGTGTGTGTGTGTGTGTGTGTGTGTGTGTGTGTGTGTGTGTGTGTGTGTATATATACATATGTGTGTCTGTATATATATATATATATATATATATATATATATATATATGTATATGTATATATATATATATATATATATATATATATATATATATATATATATATACACACACACACACACACACACACACAGATAACATAGGTCACATGGCAAACTGGTACTTGTGAGCAACATAGCTGCTGGCTGAGAATCCTAAAAAATCAGAACAAAAGAACTATGCACAGTAGACAAGCTCACTTCAGACTTCACAGTAATCAAGCAATTATAACTTGATTGCTTCTTTGGGCGGCCGCGGTGGTGCAGCGGTTAGCGATGCCACCTCACAGCAAGAGGTTCTCTGGTTTGATCCTTGGCTGGGGTGCCTTCTGTGCGGAGTCTGGATGTCCTCCCTGTGGTTGTGTGGCTTTCCTCCGGGTGCTCCGGTTTGTGTGTGTGTGTGTGTGTGTGTGTGTGTGTGTGTGTGTGTGTGTGTGTGTGTGTGTGTGTGTGTGTGTGTGTGTGCCTTCTGTGGAAGGGGGGTGCCAGGATGTCAACTCGACAACGTAAAACTCCACTGCCAATCTTGACAGGACAGGTGATCCGCTGTGGCGACCCTTAACCAGGAAAAGCTGAAAGAAGAAGAAGATTAATCAAAACTTCTTTACTGAAAACAAATAAAGGAGTGCTTTCACCCTTAAAAGAGCTTCAAAGCAAGTTATAAATGCTTCATTACTCTGAAGTCTCAGCTAAGCTTGTCTACAGGGCACGGATCTTTTTTCCTGATATTTTTAGGATTCTCATCCAGCAGCTTTGTTGCTTAGAAGTACAAGATTTCCCTGTGGTCTATTGCTTTTCTTTATTGGATGGAGACTTCTTAACACCCTAAGGCTGGGAAGATATATACTTAACAGTAATACAAAATGGCTTACAAATCCACTTAAAACCTATTTGGAATAATTAGTACATTGTTGGAATGTTTAAACAATGCTACAGTTTCAGTGCTGATGTAGTTCAATAGAATTTTAGATACATCACTTGTTATTGCAGTAGTTATACTTGGTAGGTTTAAAGAGTGCATAAAACAGAAGTATATACTTGGAAATGGAAGATTATGGCTAGTAATAGTTTAAGTTTAGTTTTCTACAGCACACAGTAAGATTGCTTTATAGAAACTATAGAATGTTATACAGCAACACATGCTTCTAGTTTTCACCTCGCTCTGCCTTCAAGTGGGTTTGTCGATAACATATCTACAGGCCTTCAATTTGACAGGGTTATGCTTCTTTGCCCTGCACAATCATTCTCTTGAAAAGTCTTAATTGTTTCTCTGTAATAGATAGGACATATCAGCATCATGTTCTACATACATACCAGTCTGACAGGGCACAACTATATAATCTAACTTCCTGGTTACGCAAACCTAAACCTTACCATTTTGTCCTCACATCTTCTGTGATGATGTGAGCTAGTGTCAGCTACGCCAAAGAGAGTAGGGCAGTGCATGTGTAACATTTGCCAGCATAACTAGCTGGAGTTTTGTAAAGAATTTTATGTCGTTTGAATATCAAATTGATTTGTACAGTTGCTTATGTTAAAAATGAATCAGCAGGGAGTCCTACTGGACAGAAAATAAATATATATGTATGTCAGACTGTATTGTAACTCATGAAATGTATATATGTTAACAGAGGATGCTAGAAGGGAAGGGTTTAAGCACAGCCCAGCTAACCTTAGGAAAAATAGCCTGAAATTAACTGACTTGGTTTAGGCCATTAAGATTTTATTTCAAAGGCTTGAATGCAGCCAGAGATGCAATGTCTGGGCTGGGATCCTGCTCTTATTGTCCTTAGTGGTTAATTAATTGCTACCCTGGGGTTCTATAGAATGGCTGGATAGTCTCTACAAGAAGAATGAAAGGACTGGAAATGTTCTAGTCGGGGATACTGGGGGAACCACAGACTCAGGTTACCAGATGTGATGTCATTCTGTAACCAGCACTGAAATTATATTTGGATACTAGTGAGAGACGTGACAGATGACACTTGGAACTGACAAGACTGCTCACCCACTTCATCTTGTCTTCCTTTAGTAAGTAACTTAACTAGGGAACAGTAATTCTTCAGTCTGTTAGGAAAATATAATGAGATTAGCTAAATGTATTGTTTTTCTGTATCTGTCTGAGTCATTCCATCTGTGTTATTTTTTTATATTTACTGTGAATGGAAACTCTTTTTTTTACTATTATTAAATATATATAAATCTTTTATTGTGGCTGGTCTTTTAGAAAATATTTTAACCCTTGAAAATACTTGCATTTATTTAGTGGCTCAGTAGCATCTTTTTCTGAAAGTCTTGCCAATTGGTTGACACTACCATTTGTATAAGTATTAATTTTACTAAGAGTAATTGGGTACCCTGATAAGAGTCTTAAAGTAGCTGACTGGTGGCACTGAATCTACCTTATAGTCTGGGTTAGGGTTACCACCTGTCCCACTTTGCGAGGGACAGTCCCTCTTTGGGCAGTTGTGTCCTGCAAAGAAATCGAAAAAATGGCAAATGTCCTGAGATTTTAGGACAAACATATTTCCTACATTTTATGTAATAGTTGCATAAAACAGTTTTTCTGTATCTGAAACACCTAAATGTTATTAAAAACAGAATAAGCAACTAAAATGCTACAAGAATAAGCTTTTATTTAGGCTAAAACATGAAAGTTCTGTCCTTTGTACTCGCCGTGGGTATGTTTTGCCCTGCAAAATCTGATGTTTGTACCAAAAATGTCCCACTTTAGGCATCTGAAAAGGTGGCAACCCTAGTCTGGGTGGAGGTGGCAAAGTGGGTAAATCTGTGCCACCCTTTCACAGTTGTGTCTGTGTGTGTGAAAAATCAAATTTCAGAGTGTGAAACAGAGACACAGAGCACTGATTTCTGCAGAGAGAAGGGTGGAGTCTTATTTGAGGCCTGGACAGGAAGTCCAGCCCCATGACTGCAGTGAACTCTCTTTGTGCTTCTAAGGGAAATTGTGCTTGGTGTAGACAGCTGCATCTGAAAATACTGTGTGTATCTGTTTTTGTTCTAAGTGAACATTCCCCACCAGTGTCAGTGGTGAGGATTGAGGCTTCTTGATTTTTGGCCCAAAGGAGGGATATCACATCTTCTCCTATGCCATTGTATATTGAGCGTAACTTCCTTGATCTTACATTTGTTTTTACTAGATGTTCACTTGCACTGTATCTTTGTGCGCATAAGAGTGATATGTATGATTATACTTGAGGGAGTCTTCTACATTGTCCAGAAACTTCTGTACCATACGGTTTGTTTAGCTCTGCAGTTTTTTTTTTGTTTTGTTTTTTTTTTTTATGGAAGTGCAATTTAAAGTGGACAAAAGCACTAAATAAACATTTCTGTGTGTGCTTGTGCTTATGTGCTTGCATGTGTGTGTTTGTATGTGTGGCTGCAGGCATTCATGAGGTTCCAAGGAAGTGGTACAGTGTTTTTTGTTATTAGTTTTTTTTTGTTTGTTTTTGAATTATGCATCTTATTCTAGCAAGGATGCAACCTTTGTTTCAGTTCAGTTCAGTTTTCACCATTTATAAAAAGTGAATCCCTGTTCTAAGATTAGTTTTAACACTGTCACCATTAACTTTGGTGACATATTCATTCCATGTGCACTAATGCTGATGGTATTAAATTACAGAGCACTGTCAATATCAATTTCACTAGGTCTTTTCAGTGGTTCTGAAAAGTTGTATGATGTGAAAAAAAAGTACTGTGAAGCAAAATGAGATGGTTTATGCTAGGTATAGATACATCTATTAGTATGTCACAGGAATATAAATTATCAAAAGTTTAAACCATCTTGACATATTTCTGTGCTTCCATCAGAGTTTGTATAACATTATAGTTTATGTTATAGAATAATTTGTAGCTCTCTTCATACAGATTAACACTTGTCAGGTTTGTAGTTTATATTTATTTACTTCTTCAGTGTGCTTTCAGAAGCATATCTAGAATTTCACCTTTTAAATCCAAAGTACATACATACATATAATCAAATGAGTGATCTGTCTGTAAAACCTTTGAAAAGGGGAAAAAATAGCAATCCTCAGTTTCCTAATTTAGAGCTATTCCACGGATGTCATTCTGTCTCACTGACTTGTGTGCACAGTGCATGAGCTAGTATTCTGTTTCTATGGAGACTGTATATTGTTAAACAATAAAAGCTACATTGTAGTATGATCTGCTTTCATGACACTTTTTAGATACTGTAAGAGTTTTGTCAGTCTTTATTCCATTCATTTTATGTATGCAGAAATACCAAGAATGTATATAAAACTGAATTATATATGCTTCTTTGTTATATCAGATATGACCAATCTGAATTGTCTGCTATAAAACCACAGAACACTTCACTCCAGTTGACAATGAATGAATGAATGAATAAAATAATAGATAGACAGGCAGATATACAGATACATAAATAGTCAGACAGATAAATAGTTAAAATAGGAGTTGGGCAAGTGAACTCACCATAAATGGATGTCATGTTGAAATTCATAATCTCTGAACCTGAAGTATCTGGATTTCTTGTTCATAATGTTTTCACTTGTTCATCCACTACTGTGAAAAACATTGCTTTCCTGTCATGCTCAAAAGCTATGATTTTAGTTAATGCCTGGTAATGTTAAAAGATTGAAAAGCAGAAAAAGACAAGAGCAACCAAAGGGAATGAAAAAGACTGTATAGTATGTATGCTTCAGTTCGAGACACTAGAGGACAGCATTGTTACATGTATCATTAAGATCTTTTTCCGCTGAATGCTGCAAAGCCTCAGAGTAGTTCAGATAACTAACTACAAAATAAATGAATGAATGAATGAATGAATAAACAAATACAACTGGATAAGTGAAGGCATTCAGAACTTGGTTAAAGTTTGAAATGTATAACCTTTGAAGGTGAAGTTTACTTTTTGTTCAAAATGTGATCAGTTGGCCATCTCCAGCTTTGAAAGCCACTACTTTCCTGTCACATCTAAAACTGTATTTTTCTATTTTTCATTTATTTACTAAGTAGTTAGTCAAAGTGTTTGTGGAGATAAAAGAAATGAAGCATTTAAGCTTAAATTCACAAGACATTCGAGGCAGCCTTGCCAAATCCATTCTTAAGGACGTTGACCTTAATAAGAAAAAGGAAGGTGTCATATTTATTTGTTTATTCATTTACTTATTTCTTGACATTTGTTTGCCAACGAAGTCGAGCTGTATGATTATGCCCATTTTCATTTGAGGTTTGGGGAGAAAAGTTGCACAAATATAAGAAGAGAAGATAAAGATACATGGGTGAAAACTGACATATTCCAATAATACATAGATTAATACTAATATTAATACACACATGACATGTAGAATAATCCACATATACCATCAGTAAAACAAGATGAATACAATATCATGTGGCACTGAAACACGTTGGCATGTTATAAGGACTGAGTTTTTTACTCAATTATAAAACCAGCGTCAGAATAGAGATACACTGAATTCTATCACCAAGCACGTCTGGTGCTCTGGAAAAGATTGTATAATAAAAAATGACACATGGGGTCAGAGTGATTCAGATGACATGTATAATTTTGACCACAGAATTATTTGCTCAGTGTCACATATTTTACAGCAAATTTTGTAAATATAATGTGTCACCTGTTTAATCAGTCGGTTTATGTGTGTGTTAGTCTCTTTTTGTATCTGTGTCTATTCCTTATTTAATAAATTATTTTCAGTGAGACACTGCTGTATGGGGAAGCTGCTATTGCACGCGCCACAGGAAGGCTAGTATAGGAGGTGGTAAGCACAGTGAATGTGTGCCTAGACACCTTACTGGTTCATGGAAAGGGGTGGAAAGTGGAAGTACAGGACAGCAGGAAATGGGGTAAAGGAATCATTAGTGTGTAAAGAACCCCATCTTATATAATTAGAGAAGTGAAGAGAAGAGGGAGGAATGGAAGGTGAGAGCAGGCAGGCAAACATATGGAAGACAACAGAAAAACAAGGGCAGATGTGGGCATGCATGGGGGGAGACATACACCGATAAACAATGGGTACACAATGGCTGGGAGCAAGAGAGGTACAGATAGCCTACCAACTGCTGACTGTCCCACATTCACATTACTGAGACCCAGTAGGTGTCTGTCTTGAGTCCAGTTGGTAATTAGCAAGGGCCACACCTACACCTGATGGTCTGATGTCATCAGCCATCTTATTCAATAAGCCTGCTACTTACTGCAGAATAGGTTACTAGATGGCGAAACAGTGTGTCATTTCTCTATCAACCACAGCCTCCTCTACTTGCTACAACTCCAGCCCAGCTAGGACTAGGCTACCAGCCAAGGTGGGCTACCAGTCAAGGATGTCCTAGAAACTTCACCAGATGAAGCAGTCCCACCCTGCTCCCCAGCCTTAGTCAGAGCCTCAACCAGAGTGAGAGCAGGCCATGACTGAAGTGCTTGTTCTTCTGGTGGACTATCAAGACCTGAAAGGAGACAAAAGTGGTAAACATGGTATCAGTAATGAGGACTCAGAAGTGATATGCACATTTAAGCCAAGAGAAGACACATATGCTGTTGAATCCAGTGTGCCTGAAGACTTTCTTGCCATTCCCGACACACTCTGTGCTGAAAGACCAAAGAGATAAGTAAACAGTCACACATCATACATGGGCACGTGGAATTGTAAATGAGAGTGTAATAATACAAATAATACAGTTACATACACACACACACACACACACACACACACACACCTTGAAATGATTTCCACGGCCCATCACATAAGTACAAGAGCATGTGCATATGCAAATAAATATCAATGGTCAGGTTGTCACAATGTAGGAAGGCAGTTTTGTTTTGCAAAAAAACAGCTGCATCTTCATTAATGCACTTGACTACACTGACATAGATCCAGCTACAACAAACACACCTATGTGCAATGATGCAGAAGCATCACATTGTGCCCACTGTGTTCTATGATCACAACCCTGTAACTGAGTTCACAAAACAACAGAATTCTACAACAAAACAGCAGCACCAACACCTCACACAGCATGCAATCACCCACAGCAGTCAACCTGGGCTACCCTGGGATCAATCAGGTTAAATAAAAACAGGGAATCAGGAAGACATCCCTTAGACATGCCACCAATGAAAAATATCTAATCCTTTTTCTACCTCTTTTACATTAAATGAAGGCAATAAAAATAGTAAGACAGACAGATTTTCCATTGGAATAAAACATGCTTGGATTAAATGAGGCGCATATGTTCTGTTTCCTCTGTGCTTATTTGCAAATTTTGGAAATCTGTCCTCAAATAATACATTATACAGTTTTTGTACTTACTGTATAATAGTACATTATATAGTTTATTTGTTCTTTGTCCATAAAAAGAAAATGATCAGACTGGCCACATCCTAAATTGGAATTATCACATTAAGTAAATAAATGCATGTAAAATCTTATTCTTCATCAGGAAATGCAAAGTCTCATTGACAAACATGCAGCAGTCCCTCTCTTACCTGCTGTGTATGCATCATGGGGGGAGACAAAAGTCAGTGTTCTAACGAACCCTGTCCTGTAACCCCTAATACTTATATCACAGAACTCTTCTCAAACCACAGATGGATAAACATGCTCAGCTCATTCATTCATGCACTCATTCATTTGTTCACTTTTATTGTTTCATGCAAAGTTGTTACATATAACCATCTTACATTTCAGCTGATATGAATTCTCATTTATACATTCAGGCTACAATAGTAAATGGCAGTCCTCAAGCACAGATAGCAATCATATCTTATTCTTCACATATATCCTCTTCTTTGATGGAACCATTTTCCTTAACATAACAATTTTGTACAGAGTTTTAGCACTTATGTTAGTTACATAATGTTTGTATATGCCCATTTTGTTCTCCATTTATCTTTTCGTTTTATCCTGAACTATAATATTTGTTTATGAACAGTTGTATTGCACAGTCATTAAACTGACATGACAGTACAACACAAGTCTTTATGACCATAGCAGAAACATATTGGGTCCATCTTTATCTTATCACAACTATGGCCTATGACATTTCCAGGTTGTACTTTACAGCTGAGCTTCATATGCTTTACTCTCGGATGGTTATTTTGAACAGCATGAATATATTCAGTATTGCAGTTTTGAACTATTTTCATTTAGTTTCCACCAGCCTTTTATAATCCATTTTAACTGAAACAAATGTATTTTATTCAGGAATGTTTTCCCCAAGTAGTTAAGCCAGGACACTGCTCTCTTCTTTGTTTGTAACTGCATGATATTGTCACAGGAGCCAGAAAAAAAATATGTTTGTAAGCCAGTCTAAGGAGATTTAAGGTCTTGGACTAAGCATGTCTAAAACAGAACTTTTCCGAACCAGTCCAGCTGTGAAAATACTGCAAGACAAAAGAACATGTTTTCCTTTTAACTGTGCTGCTAAGTAATCAAAGTATTAAGAGATTACTTTAACTCTAATGTGTCATATGTTATTTATTTATTTTACATTAGTTGATCAGGAGTGTCCAGCTGAGCTATTGCCCTTTTTCAGCGGAGGCCCGAGGAGAAAAGCTCCAAAGATATACAATGCAATAAAAAATAGCAATTCAGATACATTTCAATAAAAATAGCAATAGAGAATTTTGGTAGTTAAAATATGTAAGCTACATACATGTATATTGTTGACAGATCAAACAATACTATAAACAAAAAGGAGACTATTAAAAAAGTAGAATAATTGCATGTTTTGGTTTAAAAAGAGAGTTGAGTAAATATAAGGTTTTGAATGTAGAGTAGCAGAAACTGAAAATGTTACATAAGAATTTCAGGGAGCAGAGTACAGAAGACGCTTTGGAGGTGGCATAAGAAGCATAGGATGAAGTAATTAATAATAAGTTTTAGTAAGTTAGTTTGACTGTACTATAAAGGTAGGTAATAATCAGGGTGGGTGAGTACAATGGCAGGACCAGTGTTTTTTAAAGTGGTCTTTGGTTGCTATCTTAAATTGTTTAGGGTGAGTCAGAGTCCTTATTTCTAGTAGGAGTTTTTTCCATGAAATAGAGGGATGTTAGCTATATAAGTTGCACCTTGTGTTGGATTTGGGTTTATGGATTTTTAGTAGTCTTGAGTTGAGCTTCGGAGAAGCCTGGTAGGGAAGTAGTGAGAGATGAGAGACGATAGACTTGGGCAGAAATCAGGCTGATATAGGATGAAGTGTATGATTTGAAGTTGAGATTGTAGGAACAGGTGAGGTAGTTCGGGCCAGTTCATGTATTTTAGGGAGAGACAGTGTTGAGAATTATATGTTTGTTGAGCTGCAAATCTAGCATATTTTGTGGTAGGTTGATTCCAATTTGGAATGTAGGGAGGAGTTCCAGTTTGTCAGTATTTCCAAACAATAGGTTAAGCATGGTAGAAGGTAGGCATGGATAATAGAAATCCTAGCTTCAGTAGTAAGGAATTTGTTGTTCCTGTACAGTAGTCCTAACTTTTGGTGTTTTTTTTTTATACAGATGTTAATGTGAAGGTCTAATTTTAGTTGGTCGGCAATGGTATTGCCAAGGAGTTTTGTGCTAGTTTCGACCTTTATAGGAGTATTGTTTAGGGACCTTATGGAGAAGGAAAGTTTAATGTGGTTTGCAGATTTAGGTAGAAAGAGTACTAATTTTATTTTCTTAGGGTTGAGGATGAGATGATTATTAGTGAACCATGTCTCTACTGAGTTGAAAGATGTCTGGGTATTTGTTAGGAGTTCTAAGGGGGAATTAGCAGTAGTTATGACTGTAGAGTCATCTGCATATTGGGCAATGTTAGCTTGAGGACAAGAGGAGTGGAGTGAGTTGGTGAAGATTATCCCTGATGTAAAAGTGTTTAAAACAACCCATTAGCTCCAGGGTTTATAAGCTGTTTTTTTTGTATCTTACAATGCATTGTAAATCAGCCATCTGTGTTCAAAGTTTTACTTTTTCTACTATATATAATCATTTATTCTTAATCAAAACTGTTTCAAACTGTATATATACTGTAATGTATGTAAAATTAAAAAAATTCCTTACATTTATATCAGTGTGGTGTTTTTCTGCCAAGGCCTCTGCTGAAAAATGGTCCAGTCTTAGCTGGACTTTCGCTGTCAACAAACACAGATGAATAAATAAATAAATGTGCCCGGACAATTCAGTAGAAGATAAAAATCTCTGCATCACTTCAACATATATAGACTGAGAGGCATGTCTAAATCAGACTTCTGGTGTACTTAGGGTAGGACATAACATAATGCGCTCATCCTTAAGACCTAAATTGGCATTTTTATTGTAGCCTCATAGGAAAGATAAAGATTAAATTAAACTTGCTGAAGAATTGGCCCAGGTTTAAAGCTTTTGAGATATATAGAGTACTGTACTGTTACGAACAATTGATGTCTAGTCTAGGCTAGACTTTAAGCTGGGGAAAATTGGCCATGAAGCTGACAACAAACAAAGCTAAAATTGAAAGAATCTGAAAAGGAATATATGTGTGTGTGTGTGTGTGTGTGTGTGTGTGTGTGTGTGTGTGTGTGTGTGTGTGTGTGTGTGTGTGTGTGTGTGTGTGTGTGTATATCTATCTATAAATATATATATATATATATATATATATATATATATATATATATAGAGAGAGAGAGAGAGAGAGAGACATATACACATGCACACATATACACATATATGAAAAAGTATGCTGTTTTTGGTATGAGAGGTCACCTGCTACTAGTACTGAATGCAGTATTTATGACACACACCTCACTGGATGTAATAGCTTAAACATTTCCATGATGCATATATTTTGGGCCTATACTGCAGTTTTAGCCTTAATGTAAATTTCTTTATGACAAGTGTTAAATTGTTTTGAAGTAGGTGTTGCCTGTTCATTAAGATATTTCTTCTCTATTAACCATCCTTGTCTGTTAAAGTACTGGAAGTTGTTCCAAATTTGGATTCTACAATTAGCTGCAGTAACACAGACCTATATTGTTCAAACTGGAACGTACCAGACATTCTGTGAAGTAGTACCTTAACGTACGTACCTTAACTAAAAAAGACTATAATGTATAGTAATTTGGTCTGCTGCTTAATATGCAAGTTAACAGTGGTGACATTTGAAGAAAAGAAAATGGAGGAATTCCTAGAAGAAATGTAGACTGCCTATATGGTATGCTTTTTGGGCCTTTCTACAGCTTAATGCAGTCTAATTACTTCAGCACTATCAGTTTGTCATTTTCACTTTATTAGTATTACTTTATTATTTACTGTGGGTCTAATATAACTGTCATTAAATCATGCCAAGCAAATCTTAATACTGCTACTGAATTGCTTTACATGATTAAACGTTATCTGAAGGTTAACACAAATGCAGACAGCTCAAGCAGGTAATAACAAGTACATTTTTTGATGAAAATTCAAAGAGCAGTCACCAGCTCAAGTCACCATGGAACAACTTAATAAGACGCAAGCTCCCACATGACATGCTTTTGATGCGGATGTTTGTGTCTTATTAAAGTATTATTTCTCTGTTGTGACTTGAGTTGTTTATTGTTTATCTGAAGGTTCAAAACTCCGTTTATTGAAAACTATTTCTGTGCAAGTCATATTTTACGATGTTCACTGGAAGCAGTGTGTGATGTTAACTCAATACATTTTTGTTGGCTCTTATTTCAATGATGTTGGTCTTCTTAGAAGTTGTTGTTTGGAACATAAATAAGGGTTTGAAGGGGATTAATTATGAAGGCATACAAATCCATACCATATGTACTCTATGAATAATTTTGTGCCTCAGTAGTCTTGAAACATTGTTTAGCCCCAAACACTTTTCAGTCATAAGTTTCTTCACTGTCTTATCATTTGATAATCTAGTCATATTTAAACAATTTGATAGTTTCTTATTAGCCACAATTGTTGCTGCATTCAGCGTATTAAATTCCATCTTAACGTACTATTCAGGGACAATCTAAGAAGATTCTTTATCCCTTGTAGCAGTCTACAGACTATTTTTAATGAACCATTATGAGACTTCTTGATGTGTGGTTGATGCTGGTCACTCTGTGTGCTAGCCTTCAATTTTTCTTACAGCATTTTTGTCTATATTTACACATACATTTTAACTTTTACATTTGTCTTTGTATTTTTATTCAGCCTGATGTTGATTCAGCTTCAGTACTCTTATGATACTTTCTTTGCCTTGTAGCTTTTCACTAAAATATTCTTGCCACCTCTGGTATTTCATATATGCAGGCAATTATGAATTCTGAAGAAGCACTGTGGGAGTTGTAAAAGTGGAACTGCCACCTGTTCTCTCAGCAAATTCCCTCTGTGGTTTCTTGGCACCCTTCTTATTACCCTAGGAGCCATATTTGTAGTTCTTATTTTCATACTCATACTTGGGGTTCCATGTGCCAACCCTAACCCTACCCCCTTCCCCTCTCCCTAACCCTAATCTTGCACATTATGCTACTAGAAAAAACATGCCCTAACAGTACCACTAATCAAAAGAAACGGACATAGAACATGAGCAACACCAAAGAGGTACAGCAATAAATATAGCCCCGTATCTAACCCTAACTCTAACCTTAACCCAGGAACACTTGCACATACACACTACCCGTTATAATGCAATCTTGCTCATTTTCACAATCATTTCCTTTTCAGTCAAATATTCAGTTTTCTGCACACTCCTATATGCACACACTATATCAAGCTTGAATTAAATTGTGCATTTTTAACCCACAAAAACTTGTTGACCAAATCAGTTTTTAATCAAGTGAATGACAAATATACTTGTTTTGGGTGTTCTGATGTTCCTTTTTTCTACAGTCATTGTAAGAGATTGTTTTTATATGCACATTGTACATATTTCATACACCAATTTTAAAGCAAATTGTTTGGTTCTCTAGGCCTGTTTCATAAACAGAAAGGTTTCGTGCCTTCCATGTTGAATGAAATGCATCCATTATTTTAATGAGTATCATGTACTCTGGCATCATCTACTAAAACCTTTACTACTGCATCAGACCTAAACATAACTGTAATCTTGGGATTATATTTTTTATGTCTCATGCCTTTTTCCTGAAATCATTTACCATACAATTTAAAATTTGGAAGCGTAATATAGTAACACTGACATTCAAACCTTTTATATTTTTGTATGAGAGAAGTGTCGACTAGCAGTACCAAAGCAGATCTTTAAAATGCCACACTACTTATTTGATAAGTCTGCACTGAGAAGTTTGTAAAATATACAACATGATGATTTCTGTAGGAAAAGTGGCATAAAAACAAATACAAAATTCTGAAGGCTGTAGTTCTCTTAAAAAGAACAATTATGGTCAGGGAGTTTTGGAAAGTGTTTTTTAACAATCTGCTGCAGGTAAGTTCTAAAACAGGCTTACATTCTTTCTACCTGCTGCCAGTTTCTTTCTTAGACACCTTGTAACAAGCACTAGTTAAGAAACAGGAGTACTGACAAAAGCAGCCGCTTGTTAGCATGCAATGACGATGTCAGTTAGTGATACTCATGCTGCACCTTCTTAGAGCCTTGTAACAAGCACTACTTAAGAAAAAGGAGTACTGACAAAAGCAGCCGCTTGTTAGCATGCAGTAGTGATACTCATGCTGTACTTCTTAGGCACCTTGTAACAAGCACTGCTTAAGAAACACGAGTACTGAGAAAAGCAACCGCTTGTTAGCATGCAATGACGATGTCAGTTAGTGATACTCATGCTGTACTTCTTAGGCACCTTGTAACACGCACTGCTTAAGAAATGGGAGTACTAACAAAAGAAACTGCTTGTTAGCATGCAGTAACAATGTCAGTTAGTGATACTCATGCTGTACTTCTTAGGCACCTTGTAACAAGCACTGCTTAAGAAACACGAGTACTGAGAAAAGCAACCGCTTGTTAGCATGCAATGACGATGTCAGTTAGTGATACTCATGCTGCACTGATTTACAAGTGCATGCATCAAGTAAAAGTAGAAAGACACCATGACTTTTACAGCTGGTCAATTTTATTCAAACTACAGCAAGTCAGTATTAGTCTGCTACTAGTTAGTGGGGTTTTTAGCTGTCTAGTCTGTATTCATGAATAACGTGCAAACATAGCAAAGTCAGTCAACATAATATTTACCAATATACATAATATATAGTCCATCGATCACTGCAATTACACTCCAAAATCAGGAGAAAGTCATGTCTCCTAATCACTTTTCTGACATTATAAAGTTGCATAACAAGCTAAACACTATTAAACACTAGTCTCATGTCAGAAATTAACAAGCAGCCAGTGCCAGCAACAACAGAAACACAGCAGAAATTAAAGCAGCTTTAGCATTGTTCATAATTCCTTCACTTTTCCACACTTTTAAAACAGAAGGTATTCTAAAGAAAAGTGTTTAAAAGATTTTGAAGCCATTAATTCCTTAGACAGATACCCCTTCTGCCCACTGTCTGCGTAGCAGTGCTGTTTTATGGCTTTAAAAGCCATAAAATACTTCATTCTCCTACACTTGTTTCTGTAACTGGTAGTACCTGGAGCAGAAAAAAAAGCTCCATGCACTGCAATGAACTGTGATCTGCTATCAGGTCATAACTCGTTTTTCAGTAATAATACATAACTGGGTTTGGGTAATTCTGGATTTACCCTTGGTTTGTGTGATATGATCCCTGGGAACTACCACATTGACAATATGCCCCTAAGAATTGACCCAGATGTTCAGGGTTTGGGAGCTTATGTAATGACCTACATTTCACCCAACATGTATCCATTGCCATAAGAAAGTCCATCTATATTGCGCAGCTTATAAACAAAGTGATTGTGTCTAGATCTAGGGACGTCATTGTCCTCCTTTACCCAGCCCTCATTAGGACAGTCTTTGACTATAATGTCCCCTTTGCCATGTATCTGTCCAGACACATGCAAGAACTGGAATGCCCACAGAGATACCTTACTAAATGGATACAAGAGCTAAACAATGTGTCCTACATTGACCAAGCAACAAAAAAAACGTTTGCACGGAAGCAATTGCACGGCTCAAGATAAAGCCAAATCAAAAAACAAAAAGCCAGCATAACATGACCCAATAAGAAATGGATAATTTATTGTAAAAGACAGCAAAAAACTGCACAGACCGGTTTTGACTGGTACTCTATACACAGCCTTCTTCAGTGTTACATAAGCACAATCAGAGCTGCCATTAAATACACTGCACACAATGGTGATTGGTTAAAGCTACAATTTGTCATTCAATCCAGGTGGGAAGAGACCACCTAACTTAATAATCCATTTTTTCTCTTTTGAATTTAATAAAGAATGCCAACCAGTTTTATTAGTAATCTTGCCACGGATAATGTCAATGATAGTAAAAAGAAAAGATGCTGTTGGATGTTTAAGATGATGCTTGAATAAGGCATTATGTATTCTACCTTTTTTGATATTGCTAATGTGCTCTGAAATTCTCAATCTGAGGGGCCTAGACGTCTGGCCAACATAGAAAGCCCCACACGTACATGTAGCTAAATAAATAAGCCAATCAGAACTGCAATTTGCAAAAAAACTTAATATCATATACAGTGGGGGAATTCTTACTGGTGAATTCTTTGGTTTTGGATATTTTATTGCAATTAATGCAATGTCCACAAGGATAACATCCCACAGGTATAGTTCCTGTCAGGGTGGTTTGGATTGGTTCTGGACATCCTATGTCATGTACATGTTTGTAATGACTAAAAGCACTACCAAGATTCCTACCTTTCCTAAATGAAAACTGACATTTATTGGGAATGATAGCAGACAAATCATTATCATATAATAAAAGGTTCCAATGTCTATGAACACTTTGAATCAAATGATCAGAATTCCTGCCATATGTGGTAGTGAACCTAATGGGTTGAATGGCAGGTATATTATCAGTCTTGTAAGTTAATAAATCATCCCTATTCATATGACCCACTTTATTTATGGCATCAAAAACATGACCCATCTTGTATCCCCTAGTCCTGAAACGTCTAGTCAAGTCATTGCTTTGTTCCTTATAAGATGTATCATCAGAGCAAATGCGTTTCAGTCTGATAAATTGAGATTTGGGGATGTTTTTAGAGATATGTGGTGGATGAAAACTCGAAACATGTAATATAGTATTATATTCCGGATGTTTCCTAAAAACTTTAGTACTTAAAGTATTGTCAGGTAATCTATTGATGGATACGTCGAGAAAAGTGATATAATCATAATCATAATGTAAAGTAAACTCGATACCCCATTGGTTATTATTCAGATATGCCAGGAAGTCGAACAGCCCTTCTAATTCACCCTTCCATACTGCCCAGCAATCATCAAGGTATCGACGCCAGATGTCAAGATGTTCCAAGTAGACATTATTGTTGCAATTATAAATCAAATCTTTCTCAACATAGGCTATGAAGAGGTCCGCATAAATGGGCGCGAAGGAAGAGCCCATAGCGGTACCCTTCGTTTGCCAATAACAGACATCTTGGTAGAAAAAAACATTATTATTCAGGACATAGGAAGCCATATCCAATAGGAATTGATTAAATTCACAGGAATATAATCCAGAAATCTCCAACCAGTAGGCAAGAGCTTCCAATCCACCAGAGTGAGGAATGTTTGCGTATAGGGCACTGACATCTAAAGTGCACATCCGCCAATCAGGCTCAAGTTGTGTATCAGAAATAATTTGTAAGAAATTCGTTGTATCTTGTAATCATGAGCGAATGAATGGTAACAAAGGTTTCAATTTATCAGTCAGAAAAAGAGAAAGGGGTTCAGTAATCTAACCCCTACCTGAAACAATGGGTCTCCCTGGGGGGTGTATAGGGTCCTTGTGTATCTTTGGCAGAAAGTAAATGTATTGATTTGATGAATCATGAACTAACAGTTGGTGCATAAGGTTGGCATCAATAATGAAAGCATCTTTAGCATGAGAAAGGAATTCTTCGATTTCTTTTTGAAATCTGGATGTAGGATTGATAACCATTTTGGCATAGCATTTTTCATCAGATAATTGCCTAAGAGCTTCATTATTATAATAATGCCAGTCCAAACCCACCACAGCACCCCCTTTGTCAGCTGAAATGACAACAATGTCTTGATTATTTTGTATGTTTCTGATAGCTTGTTGTTCTTGAATAGTAATGTTATTGGGTCGAAGGTCAGATTCTGATCGGACATAGTGAAGATCCTTGAGAACATTGTTTTGAAACTGAGAAACAACAGGGTGCATGGGTGGATTAAAGTGTGATTTATGATATGTGAATTTATCTGAAACACCAAAATCATTGGTACTGCCAAAAAACATTCTTAAATTAAGCAATCTACAAAATGATACAACATCTTGTGCAAATGAATCCTCAGAAACAAAAAAAACAGGAACAAATGTCAGTCCTTTATTAAGAATGTTTACTTCAGTGGGTGATAAAATATGACTAGAGAGATTTAAAACATTATTGTTTAAAGGTAAAGCTATTTCGTCATTGCAAGATGGAGTAGGCCTTGTATATCGGTGATGGCCTTTGTGTTTCCTCCCCCCTCTTTTGTATCTGTTCCTAAAGGGGCCCCGGTTAGTGATCTCTTAAGGGTGGGTGATCCAGAAGCAGTCTGCAACTCACTCTCAAGGCCAGAGGATAACTCTTCAGTAGAAGAGCCAGTGTCAGAAACATAATTATTTTTAAGGATAGATTTGGGTCTTTTCCTTTTTGAGGGACGGCTTTGTTGTATATTAAATTTTACATGTTTGGTTGAACTAAAGGGGTTGTTGCCCTGGTAATCCACCAAATCTCTATTAAATTTCTGAATTTTCTTCGTTTTCAGTTGGGTCTCTAAACTGTTTAAGTCAGAAGCCACCCTGTTAAGATGTTTGGCAAAAAAGGATTCCTTTTCAAAAGGTTTGACGTCGTTAGCAAGGCCTAAAACTATATTTACTTCCTTATCAATTGTACGTTCATAATAATTGTTAAGTGCCTTGACAAACGACATACTAGCTTGATGCTGAATCCCAGCCCATTCTTGTGATAGATCATCATCAATATCAGCCACTAGGGGCTGGATCCTTACCCTTAGTCCACGTGGGGTAATATTTTTTGCAATATACGCTTTAAATAGTTAGGCGTGCCAAACATTGGACCTTAATAGTCTCAAATGTTTGTGAAGTTTATCAAACACCAAATTACAAGTCATTTCAGACCCTATTGATTCACCAATGTTTGCTTCATCAGGGCTGGGACCCAATCCAAAAGCATTTAAGTCCTCTCTATCCGAGGATAATCCGGAAACAAGACTCAATAGGTCCATCACTGAATATCCATCACAACAGTGAAACTGAATGTAGTTCAAAATTTTGGTACCTTTCCCTGCCAACACTGCAACTTTTGTAAATATATTAGTAAGGAACAAATCTATACACATCCAGAAATTAAATACACCTTTAGACCAAGGTTTTCAGCCACTTGTGACAGTATAGGCCTAATTTATCTAGCGACATGTACACACTGTCCTGCATTTTACATAGGCCTTACGAAGCGCAAACTAAAAAATAGGATCTATAATCATACCTATGATATCAAGAAGTCAAATGAATTGAATGCCTTGGCGAAGCATGTGATTTGCTCTCCAAGTCATTCCTTTGTATTCAGAGTCTTGGAAAGTGTAGAACCTAGTGTTAGAGGTGGAGATTATCAGAATTTATTAGAACTTAAGGAGTTAAAATGGATTTTAAGGTTAAGAGGACATTACCCTCCAGGCCTTAACATATACATGTCCATTAAACCTTATCTTAATACACGCAGGTGACTATCTAGAGATACCTTCATTTTTATTTTAAGGTCCATGGCCTCACATACATTGTGCCTAAGTCCATTTCGTACATTATGTTCTC
Organism: Protopterus annectens; assembly: GCF_019279795.1. Taxonomy (NCBI): domain Eukaryota; kingdom Metazoa; phylum Chordata; order Ceratodontiformes; family Protopteridae; genus Protopterus; species Protopterus annectens. The sequence continues at coordinate 607,965,053 of NC_056748.1, forward strand.
TTTCCCTCTCCCTCTCCTTTCCCCCTCCCCCCCCTCCCTCCTTTTTCTTATGATACACATATCACTATTTTTAACTGTCTTTGTAAGTTCTATTTAGGACTTACATATACATTTTTCTTATTACACATTTTTTGTTTATGCATTTTGTTTTTGCAACATTATTGTTGTTTCATGAATTAGGTTCCATACTCTTACATATACACCATCATATTTTTTGTTTTTTGTAAGGTGTATTTTATTTAGGTTCATACACACATTTACCTCCATGACATATATATATATTTTTTGTTGATGTGTTTTCTCTTTTTGCATTATATACGCTGCTCTATGAATTGGTTTTAATTATCTGCCAACATGTTTGTTTGATTTTGACACAATAGCTTTTGAACTGCTTATCTAGCTATTGCAACGTATGTTTTTTTTGTTACTTATATATATAAATGTTTTGTGATGAGTGAAGATCATGATCACATCTTGTCACTAACATTGATATCTTAAGTCTTGAGTGCATAAGTTTACATACTGTTTAGATTTATGTTTTTTGTTTTTATCTTGTTTGCATATCTATTCTAGAGTGTCTTTTAAAATCTGTGATTTCTTGTATCAGGGCTTTTAAGCACCTCTAATTGATTAATTGTTCACCAGCCTAGAATAATTATCAGAGTTTGTGTTATTGTATAAGAGCAACTGGTTTTGCTACAGTTTTTTATGGTCTGAAGAAGCATGCTGAAAGGTACGCGAAAGCGCTCACCCAATAAATTTCTACTCATTTTAGTCGTGCTGAGTCCGAAGTTTTTCATTTTATTACATTATCCTGTATGCTGTTAAGAAGTGACCTGTGTCTGGCATACAAAGTATCCTCTAAACAACTAATGATGGATTTACTGCACATCAGTAAATCAAATGGCATCAGAAATACTTGTTCTAGAGATCTAACCCTCTTCTGCAACATCAGCACACTGGCTTGGTGGGACAGATATATCTCGCTGATGATACCAGTGCTCTGGGACAGACACCCTATCCACGTAAAACAAAGCTCATCCCTGACCATATTCAAGTGCAACTTGGATCTATGGATGGGAAACAGAACATTTTCCCAGGACTACCCCCATACTACTAATTGACAGCACATAAATGCTTTATCCTATGCAGGGGTCCTCTCAAATTATCTGTGGTATGAACCCAACTATACTCACTAGGAGATAATATATAATTATTGACCATGTGTATCTCCCTTATAGTCTGTCTGCTGGCACTTTAACAATTTGTTGCAGTAAAAGTTGTAATTATTGGTACTTGGCTCAAAAAGGTTGTGTGTCTTTGACCTGAACTATGCAATGCAGTTCAGCAGAACATGAAGTTCCTATCTACTCTTCACCATTTCAGTTCTTCTCTTAAAAAATCCTGTATCAATCATATATGTGAAGCTGTTATTTAACTGTGAACCTGAGCTCTCTGACTAAAGCCTTGTTGTTTATTGATTATAGTATTGTGCATCGTTTTGGGCATAGTCCACCCTGCCAAACATAAATAAATATTCTGACATTTTTCCCAAAGAAATGTAAACCTCTTGTTAAACACATGAACACTTTAGGAAGAGATGCTGTAACTGTCTGGTCCTAATTCACTTGTTCTAATGCAGCAATAGTTCTTCAAGGAGGGTCACTGTCTTGAAGTTGTTACATGAGATGGTTGGTTTACTGTGATCGTGTAGCATATAACATTATATCCTAAATACGTTTTCTGTGCTCTTTGTTTGCAGACACCATGTGAGCAATCATATAAGTATTGAGGACAGGATTAGAACATAAATACAAACAGTCTTCCATTTTGGAATAACTTAAGATTTATTTTTTTTCAAAAAGATCCTTTTAAATTGAATTGCCTTTACTCATGAAACCATGCAAGAAGCAAAGGTTAGAGTTTTTAAATTAAGACAAGCTGTCTCATTTAGATTCTCAACAAAACTGTGTACTACATTTATTGAGGAATATGGACTGTAGCCATCTCATAATGTGCATGGTAGTATATATTTTGTCAGCAAATCAACAGTATTTAAAGCTAAAGCATGGATGCATCCTGTTATTATATATGTTACCTACAGTGTACTTACCAACTGATCTTTTAAGTATGATGTAAATCAAAATCATGAATTGTTTCTTTGTTGCAAATGACAATGTTTATAAGACCAGCACAACCAAAAACGGTTTCAGGACTACGTTTTGTAGAATTAAAAAAGGCTGCAATAGAATATATACACAAAAATTAGTTTCAAAAATGTTAATTAGAAGGTCAGTGATGTTAATAATTATTTAATTTTACAGGTTTAAAGTGCATTAACAAGCCTTAATATTAGATGTAATGAAAAAAAGTACTGTTTTCAGGTGTCTAAAAGACATAACTATAAAAGGAAGCTAAATTACAAATCATCTGAAAGGGCATAGAGTTTCTTTAAAATAATTAGATTAGGTTTTCGCCAGAAGGTGAAGCAATTTATGATATTAGTAGACAGCAAAATGGCCTGGTAGCACTCTTATTTAAAAAGGAAATACATAAAAATGTCTGATAATTGTCATGCTAACCAGAAAGCAAATAAGCTACTGCAAAGAAATAAAATCATTTAGACCTCTTACCGTGGAAATGGTGAATTGGAAAAGTAAATCAGTCAAGGAAAATGTAATTAATTGTACTTAAAAGAAAAAAACAGATGTGCATTCTGATGTATTATTTGGTACAATAAATATTTAAGGATATGACATAATAATGCAAAGAATAAAATCAAAACATCTTTGCTAGAACACATGCTGATTGTTCTAAATATGTCACATTGGTTGAAATTAACCCACTATGGTTTGGACCTTTCTTAATGAAAAGTTTAGTTGAAAACAATTATACTTTTAAGTACTGATTAAAGAGAGAGCTATTGTTGCCTAAATGCAAATGAATGATATATTGCTTACCTTTGAGCAATAATAACCTCCCCACAATTTACCAAGTAATTATATACATCATATATATGACAAAACCAAGTATATTTATACAGAGAACTGGAAGGATGAATGCATACAATTGTTGATAGTTTCTCTTTCAAGATGTTGTACTTCATTTTGCATTCTAGTTCTAAAATAATACTGTGGTCTTGTTCTGTGGCTAGAGAAATTTCAAACACTTTTGCATCCCCATTTCCATCTCTTGTCTTCTATCTCCCAGGTAAATAAATATTGGACTGGTGATTTTTTTTCTGCCAACCTGTATTAAAATAATAAATTTAGGTTTTAAATAAGCATCATTTCTACTAAAGACTAAATTATTGGCCAACTGAGCAGCATGCACCTCCACATGGACCTGGACCATCAAATTGGCCAGGGCAGGTGCAGAAGTAATACCACTGTGAAAGAGGAGTGAAAGAAGGCTGAGGTGTCCCAGCCTTGCAGCATCCACTTGTAACTGTAGGGAGGTTTTTTGTGCACGAATAAAAAAAGACAAACAACTACTGACCTCCCAGGACTTAATGGCATTATATCAATTCAATGTCTGTTAAAAAGAAAGGCTTATGAGAAATAAGGCCATGGGTTACTTAACATTTTCAATATTTGTTACATTCTTAAACATTAAATATATTTTTATGTGAATTTGTATTATTTTAATATATGCATTTGATGTTTTATTAGCTATCTCCTTACATTTTACCTGTTCAGTAGGTTGAGGTATGTTGTGAGATTTTAAGAGAGTATTTTAGTATGAATTTTTAAAAAACTGATATCTGAGGAAGTGTGAGAATTTTGCTGGACAAAAGCACTTATCTTATGTACTTGTGTTAATAAATTTTTGTCCATACACGTGCACACATACACACACACACACACACACACACACACACACACACACACATACACATGATCATGAGTGCATCTGCCTACTGTATGGTGGGATTCAACCTATTGTCTGTGCATATATATATATATATATATATATGCATTATGTGTCAATAATGCAACTCTCTGATCAGCACTATGCTGCAAAATTCCATTATCTCCCCTAAGATGAGCGACTGGATACTCAATTTATTCCACTAAAAGCATTGGATATTTTAGTTGTTTTAATCAATTTAATTTAATGTTTGAAGATCTCACTTTCATCTGAACAGTTTTGCTGTATGATAGTGGTACAGATGAAGTGTACTGTTGGTTGCTCAAAATCCATATTTGTTTCAGTTTATTTTACAGTAAGTGCATCTTACGCTGTCTGCTGACCATATCAGCTAAGGTGGCAGGTCTGATATAAGTGAAATCTATTTCGACCCATTTCCACAGGTAATAAACCTAGAAAACTGAAATTTCATGTAATTTGCTGTAGGGTCCAAGTTAAGTATTTGTCTACTGTTGAAGTTAATGTTCCCTATCTGCAAAGTGACAATACTGTCTACATACTGTGTATATAGTGTAATGTAGTAGCTATCTTTTAAACCAAGTCAATCAGTACACTGGTAAGGTCATGATAGTTTCAAAAATATCAAGTATAAAGTTGAACATATACCTGGAAGTAGGATGTGTCATTGATACCAAAGTAATGTCACTCTAATCGTGCCATAAGAAAAAAAAGTAGATAGAACTCTGGTGTATGTTAAAAATAGTTTCATTATGAAAATCTTACTACGAAAGCATTATAACTGACATGCTTCTCCAGGAATAAAGGAAACATTATTTCAATGCAGATGAACTATGGTCACAAAACCAGCCAATTTTTCCTCAATTAAATTCTTTTATAGATTTTCAAAAAAATCTTACAGAAGTAAACAAAAAAACTACAAAACTTTGCATTGAAACCAAGTGATCCCGTTTTGAGGAGAGCTCTTAGAAGCACTTAAGTTAATATGTTGCAGCACCTATGCAAGTTAAAGTGAAACACAGGGCTCTTAGGGTAAGCTTTTGATGTTAGAGACAGAAACTATATAGAACAAACATAGCAAAATGCTAGTTAAAAGAAGTAGTCCCACTTTCAGTTTCAAAACTCATCACTTCCAGCATCAAATATGCATAGTTAAAATAAAGGAATTTAATGCCTTTTATGTGGCATCACCCAATAAAGTTTCTTACAAAGTATGGCATTCTTGCTTTTCAGTTTTAGAGAAATTCAGTGTCCTACCTCAGCTCTCATAGCATGCTTCTTAGACACATTGTATATATGCTTCCTTGTAAAAGAAAGATCTGATCTTTTATAAGAGAAGAATTTAATCAACTGCTGGGCAACTTGGATATGTGAAAAAAAATTATTGTTTTGGTAAATCGCTGAGGGTTACAGTCATTTCAAAAGTGACACAAACCTAGAACAAGGAAATAATGATATGAAAGGAAACTAATTAAACAGCAGAATGGGCAACTACAATTTTTGAAAAGAAAGCACTATATCTGAACAGACAGCAATTTTGCTTCCTGGCAGAAGAAGACAGTCGTCTTAAACTAGACTACCTAAAGTCCATTTAATTTTCCATTACTTCCATTTTCATCATCCCCTTCACACTTTCCTCAGCTGTAGATACCATTTTCTTCACCCAGTCTAGTAATCCTTCACGAGTTCACAACCCGCTGCCTGAAGAAGAGCTATTGGGAATATATTAAGTAGTTGTCCTTGAAATATGGTGCCTATGGTCAATATTCCCTGGTTACTTTTCCTGTTCAGGGTGACCCTTCACATCACCTGGACACAGTTCTGTGCAGTAGCAGTCATATCCCCAGTCTTTTCTGGTCTCTACTGAGAAGAATTCCAGCTCCTGTAGTCTCTCATCCCATCTCATGCACCTTAATAGGGCTTGTCTCTGAACTCATTCCAGCAACCTGATGTCGGTTTCCTTGTTTGGTCTACAGATAACATAAAGGTATTGCAGCTTAATACTAGGAGCCTTAACAAAAAATTCCACTCCTACAAGCACTCCTTACCCTGGAAAACATTAATATATGTATCATCACAGAGACCTGGTTCAAGACCATTGAGAGCACCCTACCAATGCTACCCCATGTTCATATGCATCATCACAGAGACCTAGTTGATGAACATTGAGAGCACCCTGCCAATGCTACCACATGTTCATATGCATCATCACAGAGACCTAGTTGATGAACATTGAGAGCACCCTGCCAATGCTACCACATGATCATATGCATCATTACAGAGTCCTGGTTGAACAACATTGAGAGCACCCTGCCAATGCTACCCCGTGTTCATATGTGTCATCATAGAGACCTGTTTGACGAACATTGAGAGCACCCTGCCAGTGCTACCACATGTTCATATGTATCATCACAGAGATCTGGTTTAAGAACATTGAATGCTACCATATGTTCAGGCCCACACTACAAGATGATGGAGATAAAGAAAACCAATTCACCTCCAGACTAGTTAAACAAGATAATAATCTTAAATTCCTCTACATCCAACTTGACATTAACAAGACTCCTTATCATATAATGGCTACTTATAGTACTCCCTCTGTGCTCTCTTTTGCCCATAAATCCTTCTTAACTAGTATGGATTACCTATACATTAATCTAAACACCATTCCCTAGGACACTTCAACTACCACTCCACTAATTGGAAGGTATATTCATCTTCTAATTGATATGCCCAAAGATGTTTTGACTTCATCAATACTAACTCTCAATACCAGTTAGCCTCTACCCCAACCAGGGGTGATAATGTCCTGGATGTGGTCCTCACCAGCATGAGACAGCTGTGCTCCTTACCAGTTTTAACTCCTTTCCTTGTTAAATTGGACCACAAATCACATACATTCACCTTAAGACTGAAGTCAGAAGCATCCTCTAATATCTCAGTATTCAGAGATTATGCCAAGGCTAATATATTGAAACTGAGTGATGATCTGGTTAAAATCAGCATCCTCTTCCAACTCACTGTCCTCCACTGCTTACTAGGAGTCCTTTACCTCTAAATTCTGCACACATGTGAATAGCTGTACAGATGCATCTTTCCCCCTCTGAAGTACATGTAATGCCAAATTCAAAAATTAACCCCTATAGTAGAACCCCAGTATGAATAAGCTCTATAATAAAAGAAAAAAAAACTCATTGCATGCAAAAAAAGCTCTTGCTAAACATAATAGGAAATCTGGACCCTGATCAAATCAACCACAACCAGGTATGAGGTAAAGGACAACCACAAAATGTTATTTAACTGTGTTAGAAACCTTAGAAATAATGTCCAGCACTACACAGATATAAATAATATCACATACTCAGACCAAAATAAAAAACACAATCTACTAGTGGATAAATTTAGCTCTCACATCACTCCCTCTCTCCGTTCCTAGATTCCCAGATCTCTTACCCACATTTATATCTCCTCCACAAATATCTCATGAAAAAGTCCTCAAGGCACTATCCAAGCCTAAAACTGCTGCTTTTGTGGAGCCAGATAACATACCAGGCTTACTGTCCATCTTGAAACAGGACCTGGCAGACTCCCTACACAGGCTATTAACTGTTAACCTTCAAACAGGCTTTGTGCCAGATGAATGGAGGAGGACAGCAAATGTAATTACCATGCACACAGGTGGGGCTTCAATTGATCCAGGAAATTATAGACCCATAAGTCTGATCAATCCCATCTCTAAGGCTAAGGAAAGGATTGTTATGGAATTAATAAATAAGGACATAGGCAACCTACAAACTCTTGATCAAAGCCAATTCATATCTGTCAAGGGCAGACCCTGCCCTCTTCACCTAGCTGACTTCTTCAAGAAGGTTACTAAAGCAACAGATGGGGAAAAATCAGTATACACTGCATATGTAGACATTGCAAAACATTCAACATACGTCACACACTGGTATCATAAATAAACTATCTCAGCTAAATGATATTCACTACGGGCTATGAAAGTTAGCCTCATTTTTTTTTATTTTGTTTTTTGTCCTTTTTAAGGCCAGACACGTAAATGTCTATTTCCTTCTATCCTGTCCTATCTTTTTCTGCCGTTCCTTCATCCTAGCATTGTACCTCTTTGCTTTCCTTTGTGAAGACTAAATGAGCATATTCTTAAAGGAAAACTCCACCCTCTCCTACATTTTAACTCAATGCTTAGATTGCTTTTCTCCCTACAATATGGTTCCTTTATCATGTAGGTACCAGAAACCTGCTCGTACTTTATAAAACTTTCATTTCCTTGCCTTGGAATCAAAGGAAGGGAAAGGCCCGGCTTCATTTTTAAGCTTAAGTTTTCACAAATATTGCAGATGAATTTGTCTCCAACTACATTGCATACCATAGGCACAGAGAAATCTGTAGTTTACCCCGTGAGGTACTGCTGTCAATCCTAGACAGGTAATTAATCCTGCTGCTATAAAAAAGACAGAAAGCTTTGAGACTATTTTCTACTGTCTTTATTGCAGAGAGGAGGAGAACTTAACACACTGACTCACAGCTGTTTCCTATGTAGCCATGCCTTTCATAGCAAAACAAAGCAATTAGATCACTTAGGGATTTAAAGGCAGTTGTCACCTCTTACAAACTTACATAAGCAGCATCGGAGTATTGAAATGCTAATCTTTAAATGCTGGTTGTTTATAATTCTTTATATATTAAGATGACTTAAATGTAGTATCAAAGATTTCTGTGACATTTAGAGAAAAGTCAGAAAATATTTTTTTCTTGTAAACTGTCAACACATTTACCATTTTCAACCCCCCATCCCACCATGGACAGGACAGAACTGTCCAAATCAGGACTGCTCTGCAGAAGGAAAGACAGGTGACATCCTTATTAATGATGTGCACTGATACTGTTTATAAAAAGGTCTTTTATGGGGTTTTTTTGTGACATCCTTCCAGAGTTGGATGTATATCTGGTAGACAGATCAATGGTAAGAGATACCCACTAACTTTGAGTTAGCCCTTACAACTTACACATTGCATTGTATTCCCCTTAACAGTAGCAACTGTCAGCTCTTAAATGATGCAGCAATGATCATTTACAGCAGTGAGATTTTTCTCACCTCAGGATGGAAATGTGGGGGAAGGACTGTCATTTCCTTTAGAACTGCAAAATAATCCCTTTACAAAAGACTGTTATTTAACTACTTTCTTTTGCTGGAAGTAGTTAACAGCTCTGTATAACATAGAACAAGCTCTGACAGACACATAAATGAGGCTCACTCAAGGAAACATAGAAGCATCTCTATTACAGAAGGTGTGTTATATAACAGTGCTTCACACTCCTGCCATTCTTAATAACATGCGAAAACAATACCACTTCCTTATGTCTAGCACGACTCATATAAACAGGAATTGAAATGTACTCTGGGAAGAAAGAATGAAAGCAAGAAAAAATATGTTACCCTGGCAGGCCCCTTCGACTGCCGTTTTGTGGGAAACACATTAAGATTGTAAAAGAAGCAACTGGAGTGATTTTGAGACATTAAAATAGCTAAGAAAACAAAGATACAATGAAAAAACATTTTTTTAGCTCTAAGGTGGAGTTTTCCTTTAATGTACCTCTGGTTGGATCATCCTTCTGTGATCTTCATCCCATTTTTTGCTTAGCCTGCCCATGTCTGTCGCTCCATTCTTCCTTTCTACTGTGGACTTAAAATATTTGTTCCCTTTCCTAATCCCTTCTGCCAGTTCTATTTGAACTAGTGCTTTTGCTGCCTTTACCATTTGTATAGGTCTTCTTTTAGCCTCTTTCTACTATGCTTCCCTGCATAGCTCTCAACTGTTTCTGATTTTTCTCATGTGTTGCCCTGTCCCTTGCAAATGTGTGATTTTTTTTGGTAAATCACTAAGAATTACTCTCAGTCAATAATGGCAGACATTAGAGTTTTATACCACTTTTTGATGTTCATAGGTTCATAGGTTCATACTAGGCTATCTGCCCTAGGGCATTTATAAGCCTAGCCAGAGTGTGTTTGGCTTTCACCACCCATTTTAAATGAATTTTGCTATGCCCTTTTTCGAGGTTAGTATACTGTGTCTCTGTCTAACAGTGACACAGAAGTGATACCCAGGGTAAACCTACTATCTCCCATCCACTCATCAAGATTCCTCTTGAAGAGAGTCAATGAGGGACTCTGCCTAACCTGGACTGGAATTTTATTCCAGAGTGAAGGGAGCCTCTGGGTTATGAATCTGTCCCTCCAGCATGTCCTATTTATTTCAGTGCTGAGGTTCAAGTCTCTCGAGCGCGTAGCTTGATGGGATTTGGATTTTCTGAGGTGCAGCATGTCCATTAATTCCAGGTTGGACATGGCTTTATACGTCAAACACAGATTGCCTCTGAGCAGGCGGTATGCCACTGAGTAGAGCTGGAGTTTCTTTAACCGGGCAGCATATGGCATCTGTTTGAGCCCTTTGATCCTCTTGGTGAGGTACTTTTGGGGTCTTTCCAGTTGCTGCAGGTGTCTGGTAAGGTACATCCCAAAAGGGGCATTGTACTCAATTATGGGCCTGATAAGGGATGAGTAAAGAGGCACGATGACCTCCCCTGATCTAGATGTGAATCAATTCATGATTAGGTGGGCTATATAAAATGTTTTTCTAACCACTTTGGCCACGTGGTTGTCAAATGAGAGATTGCTATCAACTTGGGTCCCCAGGTCCCTAATTACTTCTTCCGTACTTAATGGATTACTGGGCACTTTGTTTTTGCCAAAGGGGATAACTATACACTTTTTGGCATTTAGCTTGAGGCCATGGCTCTGGCACCAGTTGTCTGTTTCTATGAGGCCCTTTTGTAGGATGCTTGTGTCAGCTGGAGAGTCGATTATGGCACCCAGTTTGCAGTCATCTGCAAACTTGGTCAGCCACAGTCCTTCCATGTTAGCCTGTACCTCCGAGAAATATATACTGAACAAGAGAGGTCCCAGGACTGAGCCTTGTGGGACGCCACTTGTAACTCGTTTGGAGTCTGACATGGCTCCAGCAATTCTAACCATGTGGGTTCTGTCCTTGAGCCAGTTTGCAACCCATCTAGTGACATAGGGGTTTATATTTAAGCTGGTGAGCTTATCTATAATGCCCGAGTGGGGTATTGTATCGAAGGCTTTTGCGAGGTCCAGGTAGGCTGTGTGAACCACCTTCCCCTCGTCAATGGCCTTGGTGACTGTTTCAAAGAAATCAACCAAGTTTAAGAGGCAGGATCTTCCCTTAACAAAGCCTAACTGGGTAGGATCCAGTGTCTGTAGATCCCCAATATCTTTATTTATGAGGTCCATGATGATCCTTTCCATAGCTTTGCAGACCAAGCTAGTCAGGCTTATGGGGTGATAGTTTCCAGGATCCGTTGAGGCACCACCTTTGTGGAGAGGGACCACTGTTGCTGTATGCCACTCTTTGGGTACATATCCTGTAGTAAGGCTGAGATTGAACAGTAGTTTTATGTTTGGGTTTAGTTCTTCTTGGAGTTCATGTAGGATGCACCCCGGGACACCGTCTGGTCCCATTGATGCTGTGTTTTTTGCTTTGGAGAGGGTGGCTCTTACCTGAGCATCTGAGATGTCAGGGGGGCAGCACTCTGCTGGGATAGATATTTGCCCTTTTTGTGGGGAAGGGGGGGAGAAGTTTGCACTGAACCTGTCAGCTAGGATGTTGGCAATGTCTGTGGGTTCGGTGTATTTTTTTTCCATATCACTGTTGCAGTATACTTTACATAAGGGATCTCCTGCCAAGAATAGCCCAATGTCCGGCCAATATACCAAAGCCTTTGGAATTTATAGATGTTGTACATCACACTTATGCTTCCCACGCAAGTTGTAGGGCATAAAGGTGACGTATGAATGTACATACCTCAGAACATCTTTACCTCCAGTCTGAATGTTATCATTATACATCAGTTCTTCTGTGCTGGTTACCAAGCTGTGTTTCAGATAAGTGTCCCATTGGGTTTTTTATCTTTTTTTATTTTTATGTTGGTGTGTTTACATGTCATCCAGAAAGATAACATGTCAGTGTGGGACGCTGATTTCTTATAAAGACCATCATGACCAGTATGTCTTCTGTTTGGGTGCTTCTCATGGCCACACTCAGTGTTCTATCTGCCAAGCGTTTGTCCCTGAGACCCTATGTAGTTATCTCATCTTTATCAATTTGCCTAAAGAACCAAAGTTTAAAATTGTTGGCACAAGGGGCTATGGTAGAATCCTCCTGTCCAGAAGGTCAGCCACCTGCCAAGAAAAAGGCCAAAAAACTCAGATCTGATGTAGCTGCTATCCTGCTGCCCTTGGACATCTCTTTCAACCCAGGGGATTGTCCTGTTGTTGCTTCGGATTCCTCTGCCACGACCCCATCAGAGACTGGCATGGATCTGACTTCTTACCCATCCTCAGAGGCTTTGCTAACATCTGCTCTGGAAGTTGAGGCAGAACCTCATATGATTATCTCTAAGAGACCGAGGGTGACACCACAGATCCTAGTTCAGGAGAAGATTCCTACTACATTGATTAAGTGTTGACATGGGTCCATATCTCCTAGGGTTTTCAAGTAGATCTCCCTCAAAAGAAAAAACAAAACAAAAATGAAACATATTTCCCTTGCTGCTAAAGATCTCCAACATGAATGAAAGGATTTTACTCAGGGGTTGTTTAATGTTTTAATGGCCTTGGAGCCACCTCAGGGAGTCTCTGCAAGTACTCCGAGTCCTCCCTGGTCATCTACTCCTCTTAAGAGGCCTAGACAACAAGAGTCCTCTGAAGAGGACTTGGATTCTGGGGAAAAGTTGTTGGCATACTCTTCTCAAATCCCTTCTCCTTTGGAGTATGGGTCTGAGGAATATTATTCTATTAATCCAGATTCTCCCTAAGTGGAACTGTGTTTTGGAGATACTATTTCCTGCATGATGGTTTCTGTTATTCAAAAGAGGCATTATGAACTCCTGCAGATGGAGTCTCCCAAACCCTCTGCTATTCTTCCAGTCTTGGCTGCCCTCTTAGATACCTTTTCAGCAGTTTCTGTTGCCTTTGATTCTCAGCCTCCAGCTCCCCAAAAACCTGTTGGGTTTTATAAGGTGCCTAATTATTGTAAATGTTTGTATAAATATCCTTCTGATGATCCTTCTGTAGTGCGTATCTTCTGATAAACCTTCTAAACTTTGGGCCTTTACAAAACTACTTCCTTCAGGTAAAGATAGTAGGCCCATGGAACATCTAGACAAAAAGGTCACCCTGGCATTTAGGGCTAAAACTTACCAGATTCATATGACAAGGTTTGTTTTGGCCCTTTTTCCTGACGCTTCTCGGGCATTTTCTGATCTTCCTAATTCAGAAGGGAATATCTCAGCCCCTTCCTTATTGGGTTCTTCCTTTCAAGGGGCTCATCACTCTATTAAGTATTGTTATGATGCAGCTGATGCTTCTTCTAGAGCTACTGCATTTGGTTCAGTTTTGAAGTGTTGCGCTTGGCTTCATCTTCAGCTTTTGCCTGATAACATTAAAGCTAAATTGTTGTATTCCCCTCTCGATAATAAGAACCTTTTTTGGCTGTGCTGCTGCTGAGATTTTTAAGTCCTTCCTCAGTAAAGGCAAGGCCTTACAGGAATTGAAACATATTTTTGTTTCTCCTATCCCTAAATTTCAGGGAAATTTTCCATCCAGATCTGCTTTTGTTCACAGACAGTCCCACCTCCAGCTAAGGGTAGAAAGGGTTCTAGGCATGTGCCCCCCAGCCAGGTCTACTCATACTTCTACTTCTCAGTATCCTCCTATTCAAGACAAATCAGCTTCTGTCTGACAGTTTGCTTCCTCTTTACCCAGGCCAGGTTTCTTTATCCCTTTGTCTTTCCCTGTCCCTTGCCAATTGGTTAAAGGTCAGTCAAGACTCTTGGGTTTTGTCCATCATCCACCAGGGATATTTCATGGAATGGAATCCCTTCATCCTTTTCTGGACATCCCTCAACCTCCTCAGAAAGAGCTTCCTTTCTTTCCAAAATTGCTTCAGGCCCTTCTGGCTCAAGGCACTATTCAATTTGTGCCCCCTACCCAGGAACTTAAAGGATTTTTATCCAGCATGTTCCAGGTTCTCAGGAAGGAAGACACCTGGAGATTCATGCAGGACCTTTCTTAGCTCAATACCTTTCTAAAAGTCCCTTCCTTTTGAATGTTGTCCCTTCAAACCCTTTTTCTTCCCAAGGCTTTCTTAGTATCTCTGGACCTCAAGGATGCCTACATACACATTCCCAACCATCAATTTTTTTAGAATGTTTTATGTTTCTCTGTTTCTTCCTTGCATTTTCAGTTCATTGCTTTGCCCTTTGGCCTCTCTGTTGCCCCAAAGGTACTTACCAAATGCTTCACTCCTGTCATTGCCTTCTGCAGGATGGAAGAGGTTCAGATCTTTCCTTATCTAGATAGCCTGCTCCTTCCGGATTCATCCACCGAGGTTCTGCTTCAGCAGCACCAGTTTACTTTTTGTCTGTTACAAAGCCTGTGGTTTACCATAACCTTTCACAAATCAGTCCTGGTTTCTTCTCAGGATCAGGGATTATTTTCTTTTTCTCTTTCTGGATGTTCATGTTCCTCTTGGTCCCTAGGAATATTCTGTTCCTCCTGAGATTTTTTAGTTCTGAGGTATGTACGTCCATATATCATCTTTGTGCCCTACTCCTTGTGCATGAAGCATAAGTGTGACGTACAATGTCTATAAATTCCAAAGGCTTTGGTATACTGGCGAGAAGTTGGGATATCCTTGTCAGGAGATCCCTTATGCAAAGAATACTGCAACAGTGAAGACAAGGAAATTTATTTATTTATTTAACATTTGTTGACCAGGAAAGTCCAACTAGGACAGTGGCTATTTTCAGCAGAGGCCAAGGGAGAAACACTCCAGACATATGTCTTTAGAATGTGGGAGGAAACCCACACAAACACAGGGAGGACATGCAGACTCCACACAGAATGCACCCCAGCCGAAAATTGAACCAGAGTACCTCTTGCAGTGAGGCAACAATATTAACCGCTGCACCACTGCGCTGCCCACGAAATCTACTGTTATGGTAAGATTTTGCACAATAGTACTTTCAGAAAATGCATGTTTAACTGAATTAAAGTGATACTGAAAAAATGTCCATTATTTTAGTTCTTTGGCCCCCGTTATTTTTGTCTTTGTCTCTGATTCTTGAACAAAAAAAATCGAGAGCTATGGTCTCCTGACCTCCATGAACTTCCCATCCCTCCTTTTTTATCTGTTGTATACTGTATTATCTGTTCTGATTGCTACCTTCACATTCACATTCACATGGAGCCATATTGATCTTCCCCCTTGTTTTTCTCTGTTCCTTAAAACCCTTTTTGTATCCCGGGGTATTCTATCCCTAGTCCGTTCCCATAGCTTTCTTACTTTTTAAATTTGCTTCTAGTGCCCTAACTCATCTCTGATCCTCCACATCACCTCATCATTTCTACCCTCCCCTTAAAATACTAGAGTATTGTCTTTGTATTTTTACTATTTCTTCTCATGATAAACCACAGAGTGGCATGGCCACGTCTGTCCAATGCAGCCTTCACTTAGACATCCATGACACCCCTTGATGGCCACATCTGTATAATGCAGCCTTCACTTAGAGATCTGTGACACCCCCTGTTGGCCATGTCTGTCTATTGCAGCCTTCACTTAGACATCTGTGACATACTCTGCCAACTACATCTTGACATCTGTCCTTTCTAATACAATCTTGTACCAGATGACTGAACCTTTTGTAGTCTTCTTTAGTCAAATCCCTCTCTCTCTCTCTCTACACTGAGTTTGGAATTTCCCCTTCTGCTCCTGCAAATTAAGATAGCAATAAGTAGTACCCTTCTTCCCACCTAACAACTTCATTCTGTCCTTCAATCCCTCTTCCTCTAGCTGTTGAAGGAATGATACATTCTCTCAGTCTGCCAGCATTCAGTCCCATTCTGTTCAGTAACAGCTGGGCAACTTGTATACTTATGAAATTTCTGCCCTTGTACTGCATAGTTTAGATTTGCCTTTTGGCAAACATAAAGTATCTCTATCTGTATATCTGAGTAAAATTTCTGCTGATGTACTGAATACTTAAAATAGTTTACCTTTGCCTTTTGGCCTGAACTGTGCTTGAAAACAGTCTTTGGACCAGTGCATCAATCTAGTTATCAATGGTAAGTAAGCAAATAGATAGACAGATAGATAGACAAATAGACAGACAGACCAGCTCTGACCCTGGGTTTATCATCTCACAAGTCATTGTGTCAGAATCTTGTTGAATTTATGTGCTTTTAAATGTAAGTTTTCCTTTGAAAAGTGAAATTCTACTTTAGGCATTGTGGAATGGTAAATTATATAAACATAAACATACTCCAGATCATACAACAATGAGGAAAGGGTAGGAAATTTACATTTTAAAACTCGTTGTTTCAAGGAGTTTTGGCCAGAAAACTTGTGAGTCAACAAATCAACAGGTTTCTGCTCTGTAAAACAAATTTCTTTGGATGTGGTGCATAAGTTTGTCTTTCGGCTTTTCCCGGTTAGGGGTCACCACAGTGGAACTCCGGTCCACTAATGATTGGCAGTTGTTTTTTATGGTGTCGAGTTGCCAGCCCGACGCCCAGCCATCAATGAAGGCACGCCCATTTAATGCATGTCTTTCAAATGCCCACTCGACCGGGGGGAGGACATGCAGACTCTGCACAGAAGGCACTCCCAACCCAAGCCGAGAATCGAACGGGAAAACCTCTTGCTGTGAGGCAACAACGCTACCACTGCACCAGATGTGGTACATAAGTAAACAGGATAATTATCCAAAACAAGTAGTTTTCCAGGAGGTTTTATAACTACATTCCTTAAATTAGGGACAAAATAAAATGTGGTCAGCTTAAGCATAACAAGAAAATAATGAGTGTTCAAACAAAAAAAAATGTTCAAGGCTTTCCTATGTAAATATTGCAATAATGCACAGTTTGCCAAAATAATGAAACTTGCTGGTTTAAAAAAAATATGTTCATATTTTATTTATCCATAAAAAATGTGCAGTATATATAAAGATACAGAAATGGTATTTGATTCAGCAATATAAACCAGCATAATAATCCAAGGCATTAAAGAGCATGGCTCTGGCACCAAGCATCTGTTTCTGTAAGGCCCTTTTGTAGAGTATCCATATCATTTGGGGATTCAATAATGGCTCCCAGTGTTCAGTCATCTGTGAACTGTGTTAGCCAGAGTCCCTTAGTGTTGGCCTGTACTTCAGAGAAGTAGATGCCAAACAAGAGAGGTCCCAGGACTGCACCTTGAGGTACTCCACTTGTCATTTGTCTGGAGCTGGATTTGGAGTCAGCTCTTTTACAGTGTGGATTCTGTCAGTAAGCCATTTGGCAACCCATCGAGTGATTTTATAGTAAGCACACATTTGTATGTGCTGTATGCCTTTTGTACATATGTCAAGTGTTATATTTCATGTTTTGTATTTTTGCTTTTGAGAGAATTGTATGTATTGATTAGTGATTGGATGAGTGGACATTTGATTGGTTTGTTTGTTAACCAAATTTTGTATTTGAACCTGACTGATTGGTTTGCTGGTCTGTTCTGAAGAGGTTCATTGTGATTAAAATGAAGGAAAGCACTTAACTTTTTGTCTGTGTGGACAGTCATTATTTTGTCTCTTTTGTCTCTTTTTCACTTTTTTTTCTGAAGTTTATTCTGGTTTTCGTGAATTTGGTGTTTTTTATATCAGTGTGTGTGTGTGTGTGTGTGTGTGTGTGTGTGTGTGTGTGTGTGTGTGTGTGTGTGTATATATATATATATATATATATATATATATATAATGTGTGTGTGTGTATATATATATATATATATATATATATATATATATATATATATATATATATATATATATATATATATATATATAAAATGTGTGTGTATAAAATGTGTATTTATTAAACTACATGGAGATGCACAGATAGCTTACATTTTATGTTGACATAACAGAATCTTCTGGTATTTCATTTCAGTAAACTGGTGCCATCTTGGTGGACACTGTTTTTGTAATTATAAGTTTGAAGGGAGGCCTGGCACGTATGGATATATTAGAACTTCATAGAGTAAGCTTGATGGCTTTGAGAAAGGATTATTTTTAACACTGGGCGATAACTGTCATTAAGCAGCATATGTTAGTGTTTGTAGGGGATGGGGGCGGCGTAATTGTTTAGTTTTGTATCTTATAGACGCAGGGTACAAAGGTTGATTCTCATTACTGAGGGAAATGGCCACAAGGGCAACCAGCCCGGTACTTACCTCTGAACCCAATTACCTTTAGAAGTAGAGCAGCATGTGCTGGCACAGGAAGCACTTAACATGTTGTAATATGTTTGAAGGGGTGTTCTCTACAGTTAACTAGATGAATGACTCTCAGTATTTTGTTCTTAATTGAGGGTTATTGTGGTAATACACTGGCATAATACTGAGAGCAAATTCCAATCTAGTTAGCAGTACGATGAGGGAAAATTGCTCTCCTAGCTTCTAGAGTGAGCAGATTGGAAATTTTATATGCAGCATTAAGATGGGAAAGGTGCAGGGTTTGATTCTCACATGGGGTAATTGGCTAGGCTTAAAATGGCCTACAAGGGCAGTTAGCCTAGTACTAACCTATGAACCTATTACTGAGGCTAGTACTTTAAAAGTGTTAAAATACATTGAAAAGGTGGAAATGGTGGTCCAAGATCCCTTATTTGTTTTCCCTTTTCTCTCACTTACTATTATTGTCAGGGAATGTAACAGAATCACAAAATCTACCCGCTGTAAACTGACATTCAAGAAAGTTTTTATTTTACAAGTATTAATCAGGTGAGCTCAATGAACATGTGTCCCTTTTCAGAAATGACCTGGGAGCACTGTGTGGGTCAAGTTACTTGCTTAGAGCCATGCAATAGGCAAATGAAGGTATAAGGAATCAAACCTTGAACCATTTGGTTACAGGAAGCAGCCCATTAACATGCCTTATTCCTGCGCACTAACTGCTAACTTCTCTGAAGGTCCTCAAGCAATGCATGTTTTTAGCAAATCTGCTGCGAAGTAGAGTTACAAGCACACCGATGATGAGGCAGTGATTAAATATGTCATAGAGTAATAATCCAGCTAAAATTATTAGCTTTATTCATTATGAAAAACAAAATAGATGTGTGTTACCTTCAATTAACTTATCTGTCAGAAAAGGAAGAATAAGCCTAGAAGACAGAGCTGTAGCAAGGGAATTTGGTACCCAGGACATTCCCCCAATTTGTGTCCCCCGACATCACCCCAGCTCCTTGCCAGTCTCATCCAGTACCCATGAGAGCTCTGCCCACAGCCCACTCCTTCATAAAAATACAAAAATAGTTATACACTATTATAAGTTTTGAAACTACTTACAACTTTTGGGTTATACAATAACTGCTTTTACACAACCTAACTGTAAACAATTTTGAGTAAGTTATGTTAATGGGGATTAAGAAACTTTAATAAAAATGCTAACAACCCCCTGTAATCTTTCCCACGATACTTCCATGCAAGTCATTGAGCTATTCAGTCAACACCACCAATTACATATCCCCTCATCTACCAGCATGCCTTCATTTTTTTGCCGATTTGAGGGGAGGGCTTTTAGTGCAACTGCCCTTGGATGGCTGGAATAACCACTACCTGACTAGTTTATATTCACATGCTAGATCCAAGGCACACCTTGCAACAGCAAGAGGATAATTGCCTCTTGTCTGAAGTGTATATTTATGGATGGTGATGTAAAGAACTTGTCAGGCTTTACTTGGATAAATGCTTCTGGTTGCAAATTTAAAGTAAAGTCTTACACCCTTAGGGAAAAGCTGAATTAACAATTAAAGCATATAGAATAAAAAGTAATTGTATTAATATAACAATATTCACTGTCAGGCAGTGAGTAATTACAGTTTTACCCATGGTAGGAATGTATTGTTTGATCACGAGGATGCAGCCCAAGTAAACACCCCCACTAGAGTAAACATAGGAATTGCCTTTGCCTTAGCCATGGAGTGTTGTTATTATATAATGTCATTATTTTTAAAAGATTTATCTTACTTTAAAATAAATAAGATCATTATATCAATTGAATTCCATTCCTCATCTGCCTCTGTGTGTTAATGCAAATCAGAAGGGAGGCTTTGTAATGTAGTGAACATGCACAAACCCTTAAAAGTAGACATTCATTTGCAGTACATCAGACAATAACATATTGCACCTTCTTAAACATGGCATTAGAAAAAAAATATGTTCTTTTAAATGCCCGAAGTAGACTCAGTTTAGAATTAAATAGATGTGTATTAGTATTTTTTGTTTATTGAAAAATACTGCTTTTAATCTACTATACACAATTTGCAAGGACTCAAAAAAATGTGACAGCACTTTTTGCTTAACATACCATGTCTGAAAATGGACTAAAATAATCAAAGGACAACCAACCAAAAACCCCTAATGTGCTGCTGGGAATTTCTATACAGAGTCCATCTTAGTAACAGGAACACCTAACCAGTCATTCTTATTTGCAATATAGTTCAAAGAATCCAAACCTTCTTCCTTTTCTAGTACTCCAGTGACATGTTTTCTACATAGCTTGATCATGCAACTCACCCAACCAGTTATTTCATACTTTCCCATATAGTTGTTGCATCTCCTCATAATATTAACTAAAGACACTATTAGTGTTTCCATTGGGATAGAAGTATCCAGTCTGTCATCATATGTAATGCTTTCCATGTTACAACATCATTTAAGTTAACACAAGAAGCATATGGCACATAACATATATGTCCAGTTAGTGGCTTAGGGGCATGTAGAAGCTGGCTGAGGTGGCTGGGGATAAGCATCCATTGCTGGTTCAGCCATCCTGGGGAGATGGCATTGGTTCTGGCTCATCACACAGGTAACATCCAAAGGACGTACTAGATGCTACATACAGTGGAGTTCAAGCCTGCCAAACCTGTGCTTTTTGAATGTATTTACACCGATAACCCAAAGGTAACTCAGTGTATGCAGATAGGCTTCCCCTCAGGACAATGCAACAGTTGATCATGGAAGAGCTTCTGAGGGGGGAAGAGGTACTCAAAGGAGGATAAGGGCAGGCTATGCTGCAGGACCAGCAAGCTGGCCCACTCCTGCCACCTTACATTTTGCCAGGAAACAGAGAGCTGATTAGAATTCCTGGCAGGGATAAATGAGCAGTAGGGGTCTCACCTAGTCTGGGAATGCCTGGCACTCATGAACCTAGAATGAATGGGTCAATTGGTTGCAGGTGAACTAATACAAATAATTGCAGGAATAGTTACAAGGGTGTGTCTAGCAGCAATAAAATGCTTTAGTAACTAGTTCTACTTCGAAGTACTTTTCCCTTTGAACATAATAGTGGTTTTGAACAAATGAGATTTTTTTGTTATGTATGAACGTAGAAATAAAGATGTGCTCTTGAGTATTTTCAATATTTTGTTACAGAAAGAAGCAAGTTTATTTTTACTACAATATATCTCAGTGGCATGGGTAATGAATTGAACTGCAAATATTTTTATTAAACTGAATGCATGCATGTATTCACTGGAATTTTTTAATTCCTCCCTCCCCCTACCTTCTTCTTTTGGTAGATTGTTACCAATTGAATATCTGTGATTACTGGACTTTAACAAAGAAGACAGCTTGTAGATGTGTTATATGAAGTAAAGCTGAGTTTTAATTCCTGTTTGGCTCCAAAGAGTGTTTCTGTGAAAGAGCAGTAGAATATTTTGGAGTCCGATGTATGGGGTTGTGCAACAAAAGGGAGAACAGGGTTGGGAGGGTGGCCTAATGGTTAAGGTGTTTGCCTTACAAACACAAGGTGCAGGGTTTGAGTCTCACAAGGGATAATTGGCTAGGCTTAAAATGGCTCACAAGAGCAGTTAGCTTAGTACTAACCTATGAACATTCCCTGTGATGAGTCCAAATAAAGACTCGTAGACCAAATATTACAGCAGGTCCACAGATGTCATTACTAGATGCTACCTCCCACCCCCATGTTCAGAATCCCTAATTTCCACAATGGCAGTCATTTTGAAGATACTGAACAAGCTAGCACAGTTAAAATGTCTCATGATGGAAGTAGTTGCACTTCAGATAGTATGACAAGTAAGGTTGTTATTTTGCTAGCCATTTGGATGGACAATAAGAGACTAGCAAAAAGATTTGGATCCAAAGCTTACATCTTCCTACAAGTAAAGCCAAGCTTTCCCATGTTTCATATTTAAAGTTTTGAATAAATTCAGACTGAAACATTAAGATACTCCAAAATTAATAATTTCTGCACAAGTACCATCACAAAAGGTGATATTCAGAATCCTTAATCTTATCCATTGCCCTCCCATATCCTCCCCCCCCCCCCCCAAAAAAAGAACTTTCACTTAATGTCTTTGGTCATCAAGCATGCATCTCTTCATTCCCCTCACACCAAACTATTAATTTGAATACTTTACAAAGAATTCCCTAATAGGGTACCTAAAGCAGGGATAGACAGCCCTTTAGAACCAGTGCTGAACAGTAATATCCAGGTACAGCTTGTTTGTTTTGCAATCCACATGATTTAGGCAGAGGACAATATCTTGATCGGTGACAACATATATTTACTTTTTTTTACTCTTCTGACAGGATTTCTTGCAGATTTAAGTCTATTTATTGACTGCAATTCATGAAAAATACATTCAGTTTATTTGAAATATATATGCATATCCAAATGTGTATTTCCCTTGTAGTTTGTCTTCCTAGCATTTTAACACTTTGCTGCAGTTAAACCAGTAATTATTGGTACTCAGCTCAAAAAAGTTGTGTGTCTTTGACCTAAACTGTGCAATGCAGTTCCAGAGAACATAAGGTTCCTATTCACTCTTCACCACTACAGTTCTTCTCTTGAAAAATTCATTATCAGTCATTTATGTGAAGCTGTTTATTTAAATGTGAACTTAAGCTCTCTGACTAAAGCTTTGTTGTTTATGGACTACAGTGTTATGCACCATTTTGCTCTGAAGCACTTGGAACACAAAATGTGCCCTTAGGTCCACCTGCCTCACATAAATAAATAAATAAATAAATAAATAAATATTCTGACATTTTTCCCAAAGAAATATAAACTTTTTTGATAAATACATGAACACTTTTGGTATAGATACAATAACTGTCTAGTACTCATTCACTTGCTCCAATGCAGCAATAGTTATTGAGGGTCACTGTCTTGAAGTTGTTACATGAGATGGCTGGTTTACTGTGATAGTATAGCATATAACATTATATCCTAAATGTATTTTCTGCGCTCTTCATTTGTAGACATCATGAGAGCAATCATGTAAGTACTGAGGACATGACTAGAACATAAATACAAACAGTCTTCCAATTTGGACTAACTTAAGATTTATTTTTCAGAAAGATTATTTTAAATTGAACTGTCTTTACTCATGAAACCAACTCTATGCCCTTTCTGATGATTTGTAATTTAGCTTCTTTATTATAGTTATTGCTGTGAGATACCTAAAAAGAGTATTGTTTTCATCTAATATTGAAACTTGTTAATGCACTTTAAACCTGTAAAATAAAATAATTATTAACATCACTGACCTCAGAATTAACATTTGTGAAACAAATTTTTGTGTAAATTTTATATTATAGGCTTTTTTAATTCTACATGGAATAGTCTTAAAACCATGTTTTGGTTGTACTGGTCTTATAAACATTATCATTTGCAACAAAGAAACAATTCATGATTTTGATTTAAATCATACTGAACGGATCATTTGGTAAGTACACTGTAGGTAACATGTATAACAACAGGATGCTTTATATCTTAGCCAGAAGGTGAAGCAATTTATGAAATTAGTAGGTAGCAAAATGGCCTGGTAGCACTCTTATTTAAAAAGGAAATACATAAAAATGTCTGATAATTGACATGCTAACCAGAAAGCAAATAAGCTACTGCAAAGAAATAAAAGCATTTAGACCTCTTACCATGGAAATGGTGAGTTGGAAAAGTAAATCAGTCAAGGAAAATGTAATTAATTGTACTTAAAAGAAAAAACAGATGTGCATTCTGACGTATTATTTGGTAAAATAAATATTTAAGAATATGACATAATAATGCAAAGACTAAAATCAAAACATCTTTTCTAGAACAAATACTGATTATTTTAAATAAGCCACATTTGTTCAGATTAACTCACTATGGTTTGGATCTTTCTTAATGAAAAGTTAAGTTGAAAACAATTGTAATTTTAAGTACTAGTTAGAGAGATAGTGTTGCCTAAATGCAAATGAACATTGCTTACCTTTAAGCAATAATAGCCGACCCCACAATTAACCAAGTTGTTGTGCACATCACATGTACGACAAAACCAAATTTCTTTGAACAGACAACTAGAAGGGTGAACACATACAATTATTAATAGTTTCTATTTCAAGATGTTGTTCTTCATCCTGATTTTTCAGTTCTAAAATAATATTGTGGTCCTGTTCTGTGGCTAGAGAAATTTCAAACACTTTTCGATCCCTGCTTCCATCTCTTGTTCTCTGTCTGCCTAATAACCAAATCATGGACTGGTGATTGTTTTTTTTTTTTTTTTTTTGGTCAACCAACATTAAAATAATACATTTAGATTTCAAATAAGCATCATTTTTATTAAATGTCTAAATTATTAGATAACTGATCAACATGCACCTCCCCATGGAGGCCATGGGTGGTGGACCATTAATACCCTAAATATGAGAGGATTGACAGAAGATTGAGGTGTCCCAACCTTGCATCATCCACTTGTAACTCTAGGGATGTTTTTGTGTGCCCTAAACTTACCCAAGAGGAGGGGCATACAATGATGTATGTATATGTGGAGTTTAATATATATATATATATATATATATATATATATATATATACACACACACACACACACACACACACACACACACACACACACACACACATATATATATATATATATATATATATATATATATATATATATATATATATACACACACACCATATATATATACACACATACACACACACACACACACACACACACACACACACACACACACACACACACACATGCTCATGAGTGCTTCTTTCTTGGCATGGTGACATTCATCCTCCCATCTGTGCATACTTATGCATTGTGTGGCAATAATGCAGCTCTCTGACTAGCATTAAGCTGCAAAAGTCCATTACCTCCCCCTGAGACAGGTGACTGGAAACTCAGTTTAGTCTGGTAAGGAAATCGGATATTTTAGTAGTTTTAATTCAATGTGTTTGGCGATCTCTTTTTCACCTAGACAGCTAGGTTCCCTATTACGCTGTCACAGACGCAGGTTGTTGAATGCATCTTTGTTGAACAGTAAGCGCGAAAAGGTAGAATAGCGAAGTGGGTGTTTAGCAAATTCTTTCCCTGGGAAAGAATTTGTTTCGCTGCTTTCACTACTTTGCCTTTTTGGCACTATAGTGTGATCTCAGAGTTGGTATATTTTAGTAGGGGGGTGTGTGGGGGAACAGACCCCCACGTTTGGGGTATGAGGGGCAAAGCCCCCCACATTAAGTAATGTTTTACTGTTGTTTTTTTTTTTTGTTTGTTTTGTTTCGGAACAGCGATTGTTTTCCATTGGAAAATAATCGCTGTTCTGAAGTTTTGACGTTATAAGCTTTCGCTTTCATGGGGTCGATTATCTGTCTTCACTCTTCTGAGCATGTGATATAATAATATTACCCGACAGGTATGATAGTAGTACAGATGAAGTGCACTTCCGGTCGCTCAAAATCCATGCTTGTTTCTATTTATTTTACAATCAGTGCTTCTTCACTGTATGCTGAATGTGTCAGTATTCGTCTGCTGTTGAAGTTAATGCACCCTATCTACAAAGGTCTATACTTTTTATATACTGTGTATGTAGTCTAATGTAATAGTTATCTTTTAAGCCAAGCTAATCAGCACACTGGAAAGGCCATGATAGTTTCAAAAATATCAAGCATAAAGATGGACAGAGACCTGGAAATGGGGTGTGTCATTGTTATCAAAGTAATGTCACTCTAATCGTGCCTTAAGAAAAAGAAAGTAGAGAGAACTCTAGTGCCTTTCAAAAATAGTTTTATTATGAAAGCATTATAATTGGCATGCTTCTTGTTCAGAAAATGCATGTTTAACTGAATTAGAGTGACACAAAATATACCTGATTTTGGGCCTTTGTCCCAGATTCTTTAACAAAGAAATTGAGAGCTATGCCCTCCTTGCCCCTCCTTTTTATCTATTGTATACCCTATCATCTGTTCTGATTGCTACCTTCAAATTCTTATGGAGACACATTGACCTTCCCCTCTGTTTTTCTCTGTTCCTTAAAACAATTTTTGAATCCCCTGGGTATTCTATCCCTGGTCTATTCCCATAGCTTTTCTACTTTTTCAATTTGCTTCTAGCATCCTAACTCATCTCTGATGCTCCACATCACCTCATCATTTCTAACTCTCCTTAAAATACCAGAGTATTGCCTTTGTATTTTCCTCTTTCTCCTCATTGTAAACCACACAGTGGCATGGCCAAATCTGCCTAATGCAGACTTCACTTAGACATCCATGACACCCCCTGATGGCCACATCTGTTTAATGCAGCCTTCACTTAGATATCTGTGACACCCCCCTGATGGCCACGTCTGTCTAATGCAGCCTTCACTTAAACATCTGTGACATCCTCTGACAACTACATCTAGACATCTGTCCTTTCTAGTACAGTCTTGCACCAGATGACTGACCCTTTTATGGTCTTCTTTAGTCAAATCCCACTCCCTTTCTCCACTGAGTTTGGAATTTCCCCTTCTGCTCCTGGCAAATTAAGATCCCCCACCAGTAGTACCCTTCTTCCCATCTAACTCCTTTATTCTGTCCTGAGTCCCTCTTCCACTAGCTGTTCAAGGAATGATACATTCTGTCAATCTGCAAGCATTCAGTTCCATCCTCTGCTATAATTGCTGGGTAATGTGTATACTTGAGTGAAAGTTTTGTCCTTGTACTGTATACTTTATGTCTGATTTTGGATGACATAATGTATCTTTATCTGTATATGTGAGTGAAATTTCTGCTGATGTATTGAATACTTTTTCTTTGCCTTTTTTTGCCTGAGCTGTGCTTAAAAAGGGGCTTTGGACTAGTGCGTCAATCCAGTTAACAAAGGTAAGTTAGTAAATAGATAGATAGATAGAGTGACAGATAGATAGATAGAGAAATACAGAGGCTCTGACCCTGAACTTATCATCTCACAAGTATTTGTGTCAAAAACTTGTTGAAATTATGAGTCTTAAAATGTAAGTTTTCTTCCCAAAGTTGAAATTCTGCTTTAGGCATTGCAGGATGCTACATCCCTATGTCCCTAACTTGTATAAACATATACACAACAGTCAGAGAACAGTGAGGAAAGAGAAGGAAATTTGCATTTCAAAACTCCTAGTTTCAATGAGTTTTGGCCAGAAGATTTGTGAGTCGACAAATCAATAAGTTACTGCTCTGTAAAACACAAATTCCTTTGCATGTGGTACATGAAAAAACAGGATCATTCTCCATAACTAGCAGTTTTCCAAGAGGTTTTATAACCACATCCCTTAAATTAGGGGCAAAATAGAATGTGGTCAGCTTACTTATAACAGGAAAATAATGACAGTATTTAAACAAAAAAATATTCAAGGCTTTCCTATGCAAATATTGCAGTAATGCACAGTTTGCCAAAATAAGGAAACTTTCCGGTTTGAACAACAAAGTTCATATTTTATTTATCTATTAAAAATATACAGTATATACAAAGATACAAAAATGGTACTTGATTTAATAATAGAGACCAGCATAATAATCCAAAGCATTAAAGACCATTTACTGAGGTTAATAGTTTAAAAGTGTTAGAATATGTTCATAAAGTGGAAATGGTAGTCTGAGACCACTTATATGATTCCACTTTTATCATAGGAAGTTACTAGGCTATTTGCCCTGATGACCTTATAAGCCTAGCCAAGAGTTTAGTCCAGGTTTAGACAAGTCAGCACCTGATGCCCCTGTCTAGCAGGGACACGGGTGGAATCCCAGGGATGTATTTTCTGTTCCCCATCCAGTTATCCAAGTTGTGCTTAAAAAGGGGTAAAGAGGTACTTTGCTTGATGTGGAGAGGGAATCTGTTCCACAGATGGGGGAGTCTCTGGGATACAAATTTGTCCCACCAACAAGTCCTATTAATGTCATGGACAAGGCTGAGGCCACGCGTGCGAGTTTCTCAAGTGAAGCTTGACTTGTGGATATGCAGCAGTCCCTTCAAGGCGGTGTCCGAGATCGCCTTGTATGCCAGACAGAGGTCACCTCTGAGAAGTCTATATAAAACTGAATAGAGGGATAGGGCTTTTAGCCTATCTGTGTATGGTAGATTTTTGAGGCCCTGGATTCTCCTGGTGAGCGACCGCTTTGGTCTCTCCAGGTGCTGCATGTGCTTTGTGAGGTACATGCCAAACGGGGTGTTGACTCAATAATGGGCCTTATAAGGGAGGAATACAGGAATGTTATGACCTCCTTGTCCCTGGACGAGATACCCTTACTTATGACGTGGGTCATGTAGCAAGCTTTCCGTACAGTGGAAGCAACATGGTTGTCAAAAGTCAGGTTGCTATCAACCTGGGTGCCCAAATCCCTCACGACTGATTGCTTGCTTAGGACATTGTTATTAATGTGATAATTTGTGAGGACATCACTCTCCCCACAGGGAATGATGATGCATTTTTTGGTGTTCAGCTTGAGGCCATGTTTCTGGCACTAGTCATTTGTGTGGGCAAGACCCTCTTAGATGAGGTCCACATCACTAGGGGAATTGATGACAGCACCCAGCTTGCAGTCATCTGCAAACTTAGTCAGCCATAGCCCACTGGTTTTGGCCTGCACCTCAGAAAAGTATATCCCAAATAACAGAGGCCCCAAGATTGAACCCTGGGGTATGCCACTCATTACGGGTCTACTGCTTGAGGTGGCTTCCCCTATTTTTACTAGGTGGGTTCTATCAGTCAGCCAGTTAGCTACCCATCTGATAACATACAGATTGATGCCTTGTTGAGAGAGTTTATCTATTATGCCCGAGTGGGGAATAGTGTCGAAGGCTTTGGTCAGGTCAAGGTAGGTGGTGTGCACTGTCTTCCTCTTGTCTATGGCTTTGGTGTCTGTCTCAAAGAAGTCAACCAAACTTAACAGTCATGACCTCCCCTTGACAAACCCAAACTGTGTTGGATCAAGTGTTTGGAGGCTGCCATTGTCCTTGTTAATGAGGTCCATGATAATCTATTCCATGGCCTTGCAGATCAGGCCAGGTAGGCTGATAGGTCTATAATTTCCCAGATCGGTGGACACTCCACTTTTGTGCAAAGGGATGACAGTGGCTGTCTTCCACTCAGCTGGGATGAAGCCGGTACTCAAACTTTGGTTGAATAGGGTGCCTAATGATGCTGCAAGTTCCTACCTGAGTTCATGTAGGATGCAGCCTGGGATGTTATCGGGTCCCATGGAGGCTGTATTTTCTTGTCTTTGAGAGAGCAGTGATGACCTGTTCCCTAGATATAAGGGGAAGGGGTCAGGTACTGGAGATGTCCTAATTTATTGATGGGGGGACAGAGGGGTGAAGGTTTTTGCTAAATCTGTCAGGAAGCAATTTTGCTATATCTACAGCATTTGTATATGTGGTGTCCTTAACCACCAGTTCTGAACAGATCTGGGTACTTCCTTTGAGACTGCAAACATATGTGAAGAAGACCTTATAATTGTCTCTAGTAGATGTGGCCAATTTGGACTAGAAGTTTGCTTTGGAGGATTACACCCAGTGCTGTTATTTGCTTGTTCATGCCAAGGAGAGATTGCTTCCAATTGGGCACCTGCTCCTTCTTGGTCCTAGACAGCAATTTTTTCCTTGTATTATATAGTTTATTTATTGCAGATGTCCAGCAGACAGGTTTACTCTTCCTTGCAGAGGATGATTTAGTCCTGTCAGGTATTCCTGATTCCATGCATCTATATAAATGCTCGTATACTGCTTTGGTGTAGTTTTGGATACTGGTGCCAGTTCCTAGAGGGAGGGAGGGGGTTGTGAAGCTGTTTATACCATCCCTCAGGAGGATGTAGTCAGCTTTGGAGAAGTTTTTTGTTTGACCCTAGCTAGAAGGGGGTCGGGGGAGATAATGACTTCGAAAGTCTCTGCCTTATGGTCGGATCTTACCAGGGAGGATGATACTGCAGGGATGCTGCAGTGGTTACTCATGTTGATTAATACCAAGTCCAAGATATTATCACCTAATAATGGGGGGTATCGACTAGCTGTTACAAGGCATTTGCATTGACAAAATCGAGGAGTCTCTGAGCATTTGTATTCTGGCATGAGTAGTTCTTCCAATCTATGTTTGGGTAGTTAAAGTCACCCAGGATCAGGGTAAAGAGTTGAATCTTGATAGAGTCAAAGAGGTCCAGATAGGTTGATTGGGCATCTTGAGTCAGATTTGGGGGCCGGTAGCCAGCTGTGATTTGTAGGGTCTATATTACATTATCAAAGATTCAAAACTTCGAATCTGATATGGTCGACACCATATAATTGAAGTTTTGAAATGTCGAAAATGTAATAAAATACAACAACATACAAAAACGAACTATTTAAACGCTCTAAGCCCCCCCACACCCCCACATCCCCCGCTACTTAAATATACCAACTCCGAGATCGCACTACAGTGTAGAAAAGGGAAATGTTCCCTTTCCGCTTATCACGGAGATCTCCGTTAAAAGATTCTAAGTTTCAAGACATCGATCATATGATGTCGACCATATCAGATTCGAAGTTTTGAAACTTCAGTCTTCTAATATAGACCCGATTTGTATAGAGGTCTTGTCAGTGGTTAACTGTACCTGGAGTGTCTCCTGTGCATCATACAGTTTGACCAGCCTCGAGGTGTGTATGTCTTTAATATATATTAAAACTCCACCTCCTTTGGCTTTACTGCCCACAGTTTGGGGCCTGAATGTATGATAGGATGAGTAACCATGTAAGGCTGGGGTGCTCTCCACAGCTTTGAACCAGGTTTCTGTGACTGTGCAGGTGTCAGCATTTTCCAGAGTTAAGAATGCTTGCAAAGAGTGCAGTTTCATATTTAGACTCCTAGCATTTAGCAGCATGACCTTGAATTTGGGTTTTTTTGAAATTTTTATGTTGGTAGTTTTAACATCATCATTTTTCCTAAAAAAAGGCACTATGTGGTAGGCAAGAGCCTTTGCCAGAAACCTGAAGCCCAAGTGAGACAGATACAGGCCATCTCTGGCAAAACATTCTGGTCTGTCGATCATATCTTCCCAGGCTGTCAGGTACTGGATCCACCTGGAATAACACCAGAAACTAAGCCAATTGTTAAAGTCATTTTCTGTTTGTACTGAGGCATCATTCTGGGTGATGGTAGAATGCTGCTTACGGCTAGGGACATACCTGTCTGGGACACATATTCAACAAGCTCAATCATGTCTCTCTTCATATAGTCCAGGGAGGTATGTCTCAAGTAATTCACGCCAACATGGACTATGACAGAGTCATACCAGTACCTGTTATTGAGACACTTGAGTGCATGTGTGATATGGCTGATTCTGGCATCTGACAGACAACTAACCGTGACTTTCTCCTTATCTAGCCTGGTGAAAAGCACAGCTGTGTATCTCACAATGGAGTCTCCTATGACTAATATATTGGGTTTATGGTTAAGCCTTAGTGGCTGTGAAACACAGTTGTATTGGCGATGTGTGGTATGTGGTGTGGAGAGCTGTGGAGATCGTGTGTGTTTTTGCCTTGGAGGTCTCTTTTGTTTGGGTATGTTTTTGTTGAGGACCTCTACATGTGTGGGTGTGTGTTATGTAGATGTGGGTGGTGTTTGAGGTGTAGTGATTGTGTTGACAACCTTCTCAGTGCAGATATACAGGCTTGTGAGGGAGAGAGCATAGACTCTAGGTTCCTAATGTAATTGCATCTCTCGCAAATTGTGTTCCTAGGTGGTATTAGTAGATGGTTGTCCATGTACATGAGGCAGTTGCTACACTGTCTCAGGATGCCCATATCAACCAGACTGGCAGGAGAAGCTGTAGGAAATTGTCCATCCATATTTGTCAGAATCTGAGTGAGAAAGGCCAGGGAGAGCTAAGGAGTAGGCCTAAAGCCCAAATGCTTAAATTAAAACTAAGAGGCATAGATTAACACTTACAATTTAAACAGGCTATAAACAAGCAGTCATAAATGCAACAGAAAAGATGCAATTTAACACTTTAGAGAACAAGAAGCAAGTAGCAGAAAAATCAAGATGAAGTAGTAGAGTAGTAGGAGGAAACACAAATACAGTAAATACAGCTGAATAAAGTGTGTGTGTTTTTTTTTTTTGTTTGTTTGTTAGTAAAGTGGAAAGGGAGAGAGGAGGAACAGAAGATAATTCAAGGTTAAGGTGCTAAGGGGTTTGGCCTTCCCAAATGATTTCTGTATTAGGTAGAATGAGCTAATGAGATGGGACTGAGAGGAGTGTCCTAGATCAAATTTTCAGTAGGGCAGGCAACTGCAAAAGCCACCAACTTTAAGAACACAACAGCAGTTGGTCAGGAGGGTGAGAGAAAATCAAAATTCAGCCAGAGATCAGCAAATATATAAATGCAGATACAGAAAAGTAAATAATTCAGTCAAGTAGATAAATAAAACAGTGCAGTGCTGTTAAGAAACAATGAACAGTTAGATAAAGTGCAAAAAATATACTTATGTCAGCTCTGTAATTGTAGATTGTTTAAGAAACACTCTCAGTCAGGCACAATGGAGCTTCTAGCAAGATAAGCAGAAATTTACACGAAGATAATATTTTTATACCAGCAAGATTAAAGATAAAAGGCTCTTTTAAAGCCACACCTTGAGGCAACCCTTCTCTCACTAACTCTTATTGCCAGGGGATACAACAGAATCATGGAATCTACCTGCTGTAAACTGACATTCCAAAAGCTTTTATTTTATACATTTGTTAACTGGGGAAGCCCACTGGACACAAATGTCCCTTTTCTGAAGTGACATGGGAGCACTGTGGGGGTTAAGTTACTTGCTCAGGGTCATGTAATAGGCAAATGAAGCTAGACAAAAAGTCTGGCAATTGGCTTAGAGGATTAAGGAGCTGTTAACAAGCTGTTTCCTGTGATCCAGTGGTGCAATGTTTGATTCCCTCACCCTCCACTGCCTGTGTAAGGTTGCCACCCATCCCATTATCAGCGAGACATTCATCCTGCTGCCTGCTCTGTAAAACAGTAGGACTTTAAAAGTCCCGTTTTTCAGTAACGCCAAATTGCCATGAAAAAAATGCAAACTTCCATTTTTTCCACAGCAATTCGGTTACTTCACCAAAGATGACAAACCCAGACCTGCGGGCAGATCTGTTCCCTGTTAGGTCCAGATTTTGTAAATCATGCAGCAATTGGCTGCAGCTCATGAAGGGGGTGGGGATTCAGTGAGGAAGAGCCCTACAAAGATAATCTCTGTAGGGCTCTTCCTGGCTGAATCCAAGCTCCCCAGTGTCATACTAAAAAAAAGAAAAAAAAAAGCTGTGGACCTCTTTGCTACAGATACTAACAATAACTCACACACACACACACACACACACACACACACACACACACACACACATATACACACACACACATATACACACACACACACACACACACACACACACACACACTGAAAGTCATTTAAGCAACTGCACAGTCACTGCAACAATGGTGATGCTATCGGCATTGCGGTTAATGCCATCGTAAGTGCAATTAAGGTGCAGCAAATACCTCTGAACTCTCCAGCTTTTCACTGAATGTCACCATACCTCTCAACTGTCCCTAATTTTCAGGGGTGTCCCTGATTTTGACTCAAATTTCAGCTCTGCCCCTATTAATTCCTCCTAACACTGGTGCCTTTTGAACAAAAGGTGGTAAATTATTCTTAATAAATAAGGCCAATAATTAAAAGTTACAGACTTGTTATACTGCAGGAAATGTATATTAATGTATATTAATTCACACTGTCTTATTCTGTTAATACCCCAAGTTAACATAATTAATATTTTAGACGTGTCCCTGATTTTTTTCTGGATTTGTCCCTGATTGGTTGAGAGCTATGCCGAGGACTGAAGTCAATAAATAATAACATACATTTGAGTTTCAGACTTCAGATCCTTCAGAAAATGTATGCTAACACACACCTTGTTACCCAAGCACCTTTGTAAGTTTATAAGAGTAATATTTAAAATATGTCCCTATTTTTGAGGGATGGGAACATATTTAGTGGTACCTTTAACTGCTGTGGTGACTTCATGGTAGGGGGCGTGGCCAGTGTCATAGTGGCCACGCACCCCATGTCTCACTTTGGCCTGCTTAAAAGTTAACCTTATGCCTGTGTGACTCTGACCAAGTCATTTAACCAGACATTGCACCCAGGCTGAGTCTGAAAATGGTCCATGGAGATCTCTGTTCTACTCTGGAAAACAAATTTAAATAAAATAAGCCTTCAACTATTTGGTTACAGGTAGCCACCCATTAACAGTTCATTGTCTTACTCCTGTGCATTAACTGCTAACTTCTTATATGAAGGTCATTAAGCAATGCATGTTTTCAGCAAATGTGCTGTAAAGAAGAGTTATAACTCCAGGCCATCACCCAACAAGTATTCAACTTAGTAGAAAACTGGTTCCTTCAACCCTGTCTACTCCTAAACCCCAAGAAAACAAAATTACTGCTATTCACTCCCACAAAAAAGGTTGCCCCCATTGATTTCACTGTCACTTCCAAAAATGACACTATTATAGCTCCTGACCTAACCACAAAACTTTTAGGGGTAACAATTGACCACAACCTCATATTTGACTCTCACATTAACCTCACCATTAAATCTGTCAACAGGAAACTAGGTTTCCTTTACAGGATTCAACCTTACCTTACTCCATTAGCCAGAACTACCACTGCCCACACACACCTTATCTCCACCCTCTTATATGCCTCCCCTATTTACACTAATCTATCCAAAAGTAACCTCAGTAAACTGGCAACCTCCTACCACAATATTGCCAGATTTGCCACTGGAACACCTTTTAGAACCCACCATTGTCAAAATTTCAAACTGCTTGGATGGCTAGAACTGCAAAATCAGCTCCTCTTTCATCAGCTCACCATAACCCATAAGATTTTGCATCACCCCCAATAATACTCCTATACTTTGCAACCTTATCACTCCCTGCAAAAACCTCACAACCCTACGCTCAGCTAACAAACTACTAGTTATCACCCTCAAACCCAACAATAAATCTGGCGACTGTCTCTTTACAAACTCTTTGGGTAAAGCTTGGAACAAACTCCCCACTGAAATTTAATTTCTTACCTCCACACCACTCTTCAAGAAGTATATAAAAACTTTCCTGAAAAAGCAATGGCTTTGTCCATGCACTAATTCTGACTAGCATACTTTCTTCTTACCATGTTCACTGTCTCTGCTTAATTGCCTCTCTACTTCCTGTATTGGCATCTCCTTATTAAACTAACCCCGAGTTCAAACCTGTGTAGTTCTCCACACTACTTGTGCAGTACCCACTCTTATCTTATTCTTATACTTATTCTTTTCTCACCTTTCAGATTGTATTAATTAGAGAGAAAAAAAGTGCTTATTATTTGAATCCATACTTGGGTCAAAACTTGCCACGTCTTGTATCTGTTGCTTATATAAATTGCTTTTTTAACCTAGTTTGTAGTGTATTTTTTGCTTATGTAAATTGCATTTTTGATCTAGTTCATAGGGTATTTTTTAAGTATTTTCCTTCTTACATAAGCCATTGTTTTTTAAACTGTTTGTTTTTTTGTTATGTCTGTACGATATTGTTGTCTTTTTATTTCCATATTTGGAGCTTAACTCCCCAGGCCTCTGCTGAAAATGGACATGTATCCAGTTGGACTAGCCTGGTCAACAAATGTAAAATAAAATAAAATAAAAATAAATATAAACACAACTATGATGAGGAACTGATTAAATACGTAATAAAAGAGAATGGAATATTTAATTAAATGCAAACAGAGTAAATAATTCAGCTAAAAGTATTAGCTTTATTTGTTATTTAAAACAATGTAAATCTGTATTACATCACAAAAGGATTAATAAGCCCAGAAGACAGAGCTGTAGCAAGGGAATTTGTTGCCTAGAACATTCCCCCTAGTTTGTTTTCCCTGTCCTCTAACCAGCTTCATGCCAATCTCTTCCAATACCCATGCCAACTCTGTCCACAGCCTACTCCCTCATAAAAATACAAAAAAATATATACACTATAAGTTTTGAAAGGAGTTTTACAATAACTGCATTTACATTATAACCTAACTGTAAATGGTTTTAAGTTAGTTGTGCAAATGGAAATTAAGTTACTGTTTAATAAAAATTCTAACAAGCCCCCTAGCGCCTTTCCCATCAACACCATCAGAGGACAGTCTGCATCTTGCCTGTCTTGGCTGATTGCAGACAGAACCACACAATTCATATGAAGAAGTATATGAAGAAGTATCAGTCTGTTACTGTAAACCAAGTCATAATTCAATAACTTCAATCTCTCCGTCCATCCCGCCACCAGAAACTGTAAGTAAACTGTAAGTAATATTTCAGCACATGCTAACTTGACCAGTAAACTGTTTAGAGAAATGGTTTAGTGCTCTTTTGGATATACAGATGCTTTCCTAAGGTCACTTACTACAGCATTGATGGTTCAAAGATGGGTGTCATTTAGGAACATGTTATATCAGGACAATCCTAAAGTAAAGGCTACCTGGTGTATCTTTATCCTCAAGTGCTTGTTTGGACATTCAGTAAAAGATATCTTTTCCACTATAATCCCTAATGTATCTTTTGTAACATCACTGCTTAATTTCATTGCTGTACTTTCCAGGCAATATTCCCATCTATTTCTCATTCTCCAGCAGTTTGGAAAGTACACTGTTCTGAAAAATGAATAGAAACCGTCACTGCTTCTAAATAAATAAACCTCATGATAAGTCAGCATAAGCTTCCGAAAGATGTGCATTTAGCCCTACTATTATTTTAAGAAAGGAAGGTAACACCAGAAATTCTGCCTTCATTTGTACCTCATGAGCAAACATCCTCTTATATTACATCTTACATATTGTAGTTGGATACTTCATTTTTTGCCATTAAATCTTCATCCAAGAATAAGTTAATGTTTATACTAGATAGACAGTTTTCAAACTGAATGTACTGAATTCCAGTTTTCCTTAAGACCTGAAACTTGTACTAATTTTAATTTAGCATGCTTATTGTGTTTCCTGCACCTGTTTACTTCAATAGTTTCAATTCATATTTTACTCTCTATAAAGACGTTTTGGTCATTTTGGTCATTTTTTCACTGTAGTCTAATTATGTCTATATTTGTGGTCTGAACTGTTTGCCAAGGTTGATAGCAGTCGCATTCGTAAAAATATGGTTCCCCCTACTCCATTTTGTATTAAATTCCATTTTTCTTATACTTGTTCTGTGTGGTTCGGGAAAATGTAATGTACATGAATAGTTAATTGTATCAGCACAAACTTTTCAGCTATAATTTATTTGTGTTACTACAAGATCCTTGAAATGTAAAAGTCTAAGCTAATGCACTGCATTAAGTCTAGATAACATCAGAATGTGGGAGTTTAGCATAAAGTATAATATTTCCAGACTGTAGGAGCTTAATAATTAATGTATTACTAAAAGTAATTTTCCGTTCTTCCTGCATGACTGGAAATGTCAAAGGTTAATGTTGTTTTTCCTAATTAAATGTACAAAAAATTACTTGATTTTTTTTCAACTAACTACTATAAAAAAATCTTTAAGGGAGTCCATTTACCAGTCAGACTTGCAGCCCTCTGGTCTCCTAACAGAAGAGAAGCCATGTTTAGCCAAGTATGTGGGTATATGTAGCTGCTTGAATAGGCAGTGAAGTAAAGGCTTAAAACATCCTGCTGGAGTACAGGTTTTGTCTTATAGCTTTTAATTAAGTTGAAGGAAAATACTTCAAGTTATTTATTTTTTAAAACAATTTAAAGTAAGTTATCAATTGAAGTAGTTCTATCATGAGTAATCTATTATGATGTGGATAAGTGTAAATCTTTGTGATAGCTTGAAATAGTTAGATATTTGTATTTTAAAAGTTATCTGCATATTAACAGTATCTGTCAACTGAACTCCAGATATCAGTAAACCTTGTGAAACATGAGGGACATTTTAGGAATCTAGCCAAAGACTGTTGTCCCAGTCAGAAGGCATATAGCTAATTTTGGTAGTTGTGCGCCTTACATAAAACATAAGGATAAACAGATAATTGCTTTTTTCAAGTACAGAAAGATGGTAAGGGATGTGAAAAGCAAGAAAATACAAGTAAATAGCTTTTTCTGAATACATACATGTATAATCTTCAAACGGTCACCCTGTACAACCAGGTGTACACAACAGGCATCAGTCCACCCACCCTTCTTATGACTGACAGGAAAAACAAAAGAAAGAAAGAAAGAAATGGTGTGTAACAATGGCCCAAGTCAAAGGCTTAGAGTGGCTAGTCTAATACTAAGTGAAGGAATTAAAGCTAAACTTGTACGCAATGGAATTAAAGATAGTGTTAATAATCAAAATAATATGGGAGACAAACATTAGACTGGCCTGTTACAGCCATTCTTTGGTTATCATGATTTCATTACAATGTAAGCAAGGTTTTGTTTGAAAAAATAATTACAGGTGTCATCAGTACACTATTACATCCAAAAATTATGAGAAACAGTATACAATTAACTGATTTTTATAAATATATTATATATACCAGTGCATTCAAACCAGTTTCTGAAAAATATTAAAGCATATCCAGATATCGGTAACTAGTGAAATGAAAATTGCTTCCACAAAGACTTAAAAACTAACATTTTGGGGAAGAAACAAGATTTTATTCAATGTAGCAAAGATATAGTTTCAAAACCCTGACAGCACGAATTGTCATGAAGTTATTATGTCTGACAACAGTGAAATGAAATAAAAGAATTACAATACTTACCAAACATGCAAACATAGAAGTTTTGATGTATAAATGAGAACCAGTCTACAATATTTAACTTTAAGCTGGCAGCTCTCAAGAGTTAACTAGTATTAGAAATAGATAAATACACAAGACGTAAACTAGAAGAACAGACCAAAACTTATGAAAGAATGCAACTTCTATTTAACATTGTAGAAAGAAGGCAAGATACTTTGCTTGAAGTTTATTTG
The DNA here is from genome assembly GCF_019279795.1 of Protopterus annectens. Classification (NCBI taxonomy): domain Eukaryota; kingdom Metazoa; phylum Chordata; order Ceratodontiformes; family Protopteridae; genus Protopterus; species Protopterus annectens. The sequence continues at coordinate 608,004,387 of NC_056748.1, forward strand.
CAAAATAGTATGGAAACTAGAAAAATATAAAAAAAAATATTTCATAGTTTGACTGTGGCCCAGCTGACTCATGTTCAGTTAATAATATGGGAATCTGAGGGACTGTGCATGGAAGGATAAGCTTGAGCTGTCAACACCAGCTCCCTTACCTCGACGGACAGGAGTCTGCTTGGCCTGTGATATTGGTAATGGCTATAAGTGGGTGGGTGTATCACCCATTTGCAAAGGATGCAATCACAAACTTGAAAGAGGTCATGTGATCACTTTGCAACGCCCTTTTTCTCATATTACTAAGCAATGCTCTTGTAAATCTATCCATTAATTGAATTTCAAACATTTAAATTTTATTGTTGCTATCTGGTTCTAACCATAGCTTTAAAATACGTTTTAAAACATGCATCTGCAATTCTGCCAGTTTGCCAACACTAACTGTAACATTTTACAGCTTGTAATTCAGATGTTATCTCAGAATTAGCCAACAATTTCTTTGTAGTTTTTCATATATCACAGTCAATGTAATCAGTCCCCTCTGTGGATATATAAGTTTGCAAAACTTCCCCTGTCAGATGAGAAGAGAGAGATAATTTTGTCCATTTCTGAATTGTCTCAGCTCTCCTGTGTGACACATCTTTCCACTGAATATGACTCTCCATCATTATTATTTTTTTTGGTGGCAAGCAAAGTTGTGTTGGTGGCAATCACACTGACCAGTCTCATTAACTGTTGCAGGTTGCACCTGTTTCTGATCAGTTTCTACCTTAAAATCCACTAAGACTTTTGGTAAATCCTCCATGATTATAGGTAAAAAAACATAACAGTGAAGTCAAATCAGAGAGTACACACCAGATAATGTCAGCAAAATATCTGTGACTTTTAAAATCTTCAAGCAAATTTGGCTCAAATAGTCCATGCACTTGGCAGCAGAGGCACGGCAAGGAATGGCATTTTGGCAAGTAGTTGGCCAAACTGTAAACATTCTCCACCAGTGTAAGCTCTTGAAGGACACTGGACACAGATTTATGTCAAAACCCAGATTTGTTTGCAAAATAACACAAAAATGTCAAGAAAGAACAAACCACTTGGCTTTTCTCAGTTAATTTCATGTTATTTCCAATATATAATAATACAATCTATGTAAAGTTATATAGTCCACAGAAGCATCTCTACCAAATGGACTAAGTTCCACACAACCCCTGCTGCAAAAAGTTTCAAAAGAAATAAAAGAAAATCACAGCTGCAGGCCTTGGTA